>NC_068993.1:42012648-42019117 GCF_001194135.2 Octopus bimaculoides | reverse complement strand
TATATATATACATATATGTATATATGTATATACATGGGCATGTGTATATATATGTGTGTGTATATAGACATACACATATGTTCGCTCGTGAGTATATATACATATATATGCATACATACATGATTGTGGGAGACGAATATATGCCATGAAACAAATCAACTTATAGCTTCTATTCACAATAAGAACTACAATATTTTTGTTACCCCACATTCTTGCTGCCTTCACCAACAGAACGTTGTATTTGGACGTTTTTCATTTTGTATGATTGATGTTTCTGTCTGCTGGATATGAAATATCAATCAATATACATGATATATTCGTATTATGGTTATGACTGTGTCAGGTCACTTGACCAGTTTTTCTATGTTTAATAGCATATATAATATAAAACTATTCTTTCCTTACAACCTTATCACGGTTATGACCACTGTTTGCTTTCAGTTTTATCTGATAAAAAAAAAAACTCTGTCTGTGTCTGCATAATGCTGTCTGTGTTGAACACAATTGGATTGCCGTCTGTGTCTGCTTCTTCGAGCAATGTTTACCTCTTTGTTAGATGCGTCAATTGTGAATATATCAATTGTAAACTAGTAACATATCTGTTAAGTTTAATCTTCGACATACATCTCTTTAATGGTATATAAATCAGGGTCATGTACTGAAAGATGTACGCAAAAGGAAAAAAAAATTGTCATTTTAATTGAATTCTGTCACTGAGTTTGAGAAAGAGTACGAAAACATAGCAGTAAAAATGTTTAACGACTCTCAAACAGGAGAGGGAATCTGCTCTGTGAAACATTTAGTTGAAAACAAACAAGTGTGTTAATTCATTTTAAATTTAAATCTATTTTACTTGAACCGTTTCGTTCAACATATCACAGTTGTGTGACATAAATTTGGATACCTCAAGAAATGTAAATTTAAAGTAAATTTATCAAGTCTGTGTGTTATTAAATGGCACTTCAGCTACATAGTAGTTTCAATTTCACTTTAAGATCTCTGGTGAAGTCACTACGCTAGTATAAACCCCAAAATATAAGATATTTTTCTAAATATAATTTTTTAAATAATAAATAGTGTTATCTTTTTTAACAACGAACATAGCAGCTTCAATTATGTTTTGTCTGTGAAACTTAGGCCAAGTGGAGCGTTGTCGATTTGTCGATGGGAATATTACATGTAGAGAAAAACGTTACAGATGTTGGTTAATGATAAATTGCATAAATAAACAATATAATGAACTAAGAGAAATAATTCCATGTTACAACTTCAGATTAATTTTGTAAAGGGCAAATGACATGCTATAGTCTATTCGATTTGCAATGTATTATGCATAGAAATGTTCGTAATTCTATTCAAACATTAGTTTCAGCTGTTACATTTTGTGGTTTTCTTTCGAACTCTGTACATATAATGTGGCAGTCAAGGTGAAACAAACAGCACTGATTGAAAGTGAAAAGATAAAATATAGTCGTTAATAATCGTCAACAATCGATAATAATTGCACTAATTGTAAAATGGGAATGAATTCTTTCTTTTTTCACTCCCATCTTTAATCATTAAACTGAACGGTCTTGTCGAAAATGTGAAGAAAAAAAATCACACAGTCAACTACCAACTTTAGAAGCTTGCACAGAGATACGCATGTGCACGCTCTTATACATACATATAGCTATACATAAGAGACATATTTACGCATGCACACACCATGAAAATTAAAACTTTCCTTTGACTTCGCAGTTTACTTCCTTTAGTCAACCATATCATATGTTTATATAATAGCTTATGCTCGTCTATTCCCATGCTATTGTTTAATATTCATTACTTATTTCAAATAATGTTTTCAGTTTTGCTGTTCCTCTGAACTATGCTGAACTATCCTTTCGATGTATGTCGGCAATGTCGGCAATATTAGAAAAGAACTGGGCTTAAACAACTTCCTCAATCTGTATTGGGAGAGGTTTCCTTGATGTTCGGATAAATTCCACTTAGTATTTGTTTCCCTCTGTAGTATATAGTAGAATTTATCTTACCTGGTCAGTGCTAATTGCAATCGATGGCTGTATCCATTCATTTACGAGCGTGATACCCAATTATAGTTCATATACGTTGTTGGACATTCTTCCTGTTGCTCTTCAATATTAATCTCTCTGACGTAAATGATTCAGAAACGCGTTTTATCTCACGTTCGGTTTACATATGCTTCACAAGGGCGTTTGATCAGCTAATTAATTTCAACTATACGAACAGAATATAAGGTTTATTATCTTTCACCTTTTTATTCTAATATTCTTTCGTTTTGTTTGTATGTCTAGGTAGCTCGCTTTGCAATTGCATGTTTTTTTAGTTGAGTCCCACTGTGCGGTAGTGTGAGCAAGTGTATTCTATTGTAGCCCAAGGGTGACCAGTGTCTTGTTTATCACAGGTGTTAACATTGTGGAAGTCCCTCGTATCTATCTATCTATCTATCTATTTATCTATCTATCTATCTATCTATCTATCTATCTATCTATCTATCTATCTATCTATCTATGTGTGTATGCGTGCCTTTTTCTCTGTTTCCCCTCACTAGATGACAAAAGGTGTTGACTTCCTTAGGATTTCGCTACATAGTACTTCGGCAAAGGCGCCAATAAAATAAGTTCCGGACTTAAAAAATAGATACTAGGGTTGATTTGTTCGACTAAACCTTTCAAGACGACGCACCAGCGTGGCCGCAGTGCAACGATAAAAGATAAAGATCATGACAGGAAAGTGACAGCGCTCTCTCTAGTATTTTATTAATGATCTACACAACCAATAAATTCTGCATTGATTTCACAGTTCATGTGATACATACTGGATGTGAAGAATGCTAAATCCGAAATACAGTCCCCTTTCGGTCAAGAAAGACCGTGAGATTGCCCCTAGAAAGTTCCCCTCCGAGGAACAAGTCCGAGCAACGTTGTTTATGTATGACCAGCAGTCACCCAAGCATACAAGCCCTCCCTCTCCACGCCCCCGATGTTATCCAAGCGAAAGGGAATATAGCTTGGCACTAGTGACGTCACAACTCATTTGTACAGCTGAGTGAACTGGAGCAACGTGAAATAAAGTCTTACTCAAGAACACAGCACACAATATGGTCCGGGAATCGAACTCATTATATCATGATTGTGAGCCCATCGCTCTCACCATTGAGCCTCCAAAATAAGTAAAAATATATTTGTAAAAATATTTAATATTTTCATGTTCAGTGACATAAAACGAATATCGTAAAATTAATGCATAAATGAAAGATAAATAAAAACGTTTATTATTTCATGTCGGGTGTCGTAAAGCGGATACTGAAAAAGATACTAACTATACTCGCCGATTTATATGCCATGTCGTACAGGGTGACACAAAATCTCGATCAAGCAACGTCAATGAAATGCTGCATTCCATAAATAAGTGTAGTAGACGTAAACAGTGTACACTAATCTTGAAGGTGTACGGACCTTGAATCAGACCTAGGGTATATTTGTGAGTTAATATGAGGTCAGTTATGAAAAATCTTCACTATCTGGCTTGAGAAATAGATTTGGAGAAGCTTAACATGTAGGTAATGGTGTTATATCCTTAAAAGAGTAGAAACTTTATGAAAGAAAATCTTGGAAAATATGCAAGTCCCCAGCCATTTTAGAGAAGGGGTTAAGTCAATTAGATCGACCCCAATGCTCCCATGGTATTTATTTTATCAACACGGAAAAGATGAATTGCATAGTCGACCTCGGTGGAATTTGAACACATAACGTAAGGACGAATGAAATGCTGCTAATCCTTTTTCCCACCTTGCAAACGATTTTGCCACCTCGCCGCCATCCAAATGGTTATAACATTAATTTCAAATTATGGCATGAAGCTAGTAATTTCGGGGTGGTGTTAAGTCTTATTACAGCGACCCCACCGCTGAACTACTACTTATTTTATCGACCCCGAAAGGATGAAAGGCAAAGTCAACTTCAGTGGAATTTGAGCACAGAACGAAATGCTGCTAAACATTTCCCGGCATGCTAACGACTCTGCCAGTTCACCGACATCCAAATGATTATATTAATATCTGCCAGCATTATGGCTAAAAATACTAGTAATAATTTGCAATATGAAATTTTGCGCTAATGTTGTCTTATCGATCTACCTCACGTATATCTCGTGAATTAAGATGTAGAATAGCGCACCCTCACTATAAAAGTTCATGGCGATCCGTGTTTAAATGATATAATTCATGGATGATATTTAAAGCTATCAAGAATATTCATTTCAAACTTTGGCACAGGGCCAGTAATTCCGGGGAAAGGCCTAAGTCGATTATATCTACCTCAGGGCTCAACTGTTACATATTTTCTCAACCTCGAAAGGATGAAAGGCAAAGTCGACCTCGGCGGGATGTGACCTCAGAAAATAAAGTCGGACGAAATGTCGTTAATCATTTTATCCAGCGTGCTTACGCTTCTACCAGCTAGCTGCTGTAAAGCTATCAAGAACACTAAAGAAAGAAATTTGATTTTACAACTCAATAATGTGTGACATGCTTGGCAATTGACAAAGAGAAGCGTTAAAAAACTTCAATAAATGGTAAACCCTACACACCATCTGTATCATTATTACAAACAAAGCATTGGCACATCATGTTTGATCTGCTATCGGCCAACCTCTTTATTTTATCTCTTCGTATTCTAATCTGACGCCAGCATTTTTGAAATTGGATATGCAATACTATCTTCTTAAATGCAATTATGTTATCTGCTTCTTCTCATTAGAAAACTTTCGCACATGTCAAGACACTGCATGTAGTTTTTCATTGCTTTACTTCGGATTTGTTAGTGGTCATAGAAGGTATTGAAGAGTGTCCTCTACTTGAATCTATGTCATTGCTTCTGTGTAGTGCGTATTTGCATGAAGAAAGTGAATGAAGGAGCAATGTATTGGATTATCAACACTATCCTTACGTTAACTATTGAAAATCTCAACAAGAACAAAATGAAATGTATCGTTATCTGAGTATCAGTTTGTCTGAATTAGATCTCCTGGTAGTGTTACTTGAAGGTTTGGCGATGTTACATGAAGCATGTCGACGTTCTATCTATGTTAAATCAAGTTATTAGATAGTTTCTTTATAAATATTAACTTTAAGAACGTCTGTTAAACATGACAAAGTTAATGAGAAAATTGTATGTAGTTCTGTTCGACATCAAAAGCATCTAAAGAAGATGTGAAGTTCGAGTAAGATATGTAAAGATGTATAAACAATATAAGTGAAGTGAATTTGCTTCATGCCTTTATAGATTGTTCAAGGTTCCAAACTGTTGAATGAAAACAAAGAGATGAGTTTTTCAGGGCAACAACATGATAAATTCTCTACTTGAATGGATATAAACTCTTCAAGATATATTGAGTACTGCTTCCTCGCTAATAAGCAGGAATTTGCAAGAGGGTCCCTAGGAAAGCGAAGCGACTCACGTTACACGACGAAAACAGTGAAATTTGGGGGGGGGGCAAGAGTCTGATGCTTTGTGATACATAAAAAGTGATGGTTCAAAGAAGTTGGTTAAAAATAAACGGTAACTTGAATAGTGTCAAATGCATCTAGCTGCTGAAGGACAATTTGATGCAAAACTTGGGATGAAGGGAAGAAATTTCAGCATGATGGAGCTCCATGCCTCAGATCAGGTGCAACACAACAGAGTCTGGCTAATGAAGATGTTACTGTATTGAAAGATTTGCCAGCTCAGAGCCCTGACATAGATATCATCGAGCAAACAAAACTAAAGAGAAAAGTTCGTCAGAAGAATCCTCGCAGTCTTGGTGAGTTGTCGGAGCTTAGGCACAGAGAATGGTTTCTCATACCTGTGAAGATGGTGAAAGATTTGTACGCATCTCTTACCAGGCGCATTGAAGCAATTATTCAAGCTAAGGGAAGCCACACAAAATATCAACAATGTACAGTAACTTCTTGAAATGAACATTATGTAATAAATTTTTTATTATAGATATTTTTTGTTTTAAAACACTGTATCTTGATTAGTTTATGTGAGGTGGCCCAAAACCTTTTGCCCGGCCAATTTTGGCGGTCGTCTCGCATCTTCCTTTCTCATTCAGAGCCCCTACTACAAAATATAATGATTAGGTATGGAATTAACTCCGACAGAGTCAATGTTTCATCTGTAAAAAAAAACACAAAAAAAAACGCAATGCAGAACATCCACATATCACTTGGCAATTAGTAGAAATTTACAACAGTTTAAAGCAGCCGAAGGCTCTTGCACAGTACTGTGTGTGCATACATACACACACACTCACACGCAAACACACACACGCACACGCAAACACACACACACACACATACACACACACACACATATTATTCAAATCACTTTGATTCGAATAATGCATGTAATTCCCAATAAATGTGTTGACGGCCCTTTCTTTCGTTTGTTCACTCATATAT
>NC_068993.1:42011207-42012409 GCF_001194135.2 Octopus bimaculoides | reverse complement strand
ATTAAACATTTGGGAAGAGTAACCATCCCACGCACAAAAATTCCAGCAGAACTGTCAGATGTTCAAAGAGGTCGTATTGTTGGGCAATCTGAGGCTGGTCTTAGCCAGCGAAAAATTGCAGAAAATCTTCAAATTCTTCTTGCTTCTGCTAGTAGAAATATGGTGCAATTCAAAAGCCAAGGAAAATAATCAACAGATTCTCGTCCCGGCCGACCTGGGCTCTCGGAAAGAAATCCTCGCTGTTTCAAGAGAACTGTGGAAAGCGAACCCCGTTCGAAAGCTTCTGACATCGTAAACAGCTAGAAGTTAGTCCAAGAACGTGTGTTACATATCTTCATAAGCTTGGGTATTATGGACGAGCAGCTAGAAGAAAACCTCCCCTGCAACCAATTAATATCATGAAAATAATCCAGTTCATTTTGAGAAAGAGCGATTTTCTCAGATGAATCCAGTGGACGTGTTTGTGGCTGGAGGTTTCCCAATCAAGAATTTGATTTGAAACGACTCCAACCAACTGTGACACATGGCGGTATCTCTGTAATGGTATAGGGAGCTGTCACCAGCAATGGTCGGTCTGAGCTGATTGAATGTGTTGGAACCATAAACTCTGAAAAATACATCGAAATACTTAAGCAAGGACTACTTCCGAAGTATTCACACGATAACATAACGAAAAAAAAGTTTTTATTCATGGAAGATGGGGCTCCATGCCACACAGTGAAAAGGAATCAACAATAGCTGACTGAAAATGGGATCAAAAAGCTTCCTTGGCCAAGCCAATCTCCTGGCATGAACCCAATTGAAAATCTTTGGAGCATACTAAATAGAACTATACGAAAAACTCGATAGAAACCTAAATCTAAAAATGAATTGTTTCGATTGTTGGTTGAAAAGTGGGTAGAAATTCCACAAGAGACAATCACAAAGCTCATCAGTTCAATGCCAAAAAGAGTTTCTGAATTAAAAACTGCAAAGGAAATGTCAACTAAATTCTAAAGTATGTAAGCCTACCTATCGATTACATTTCAATTGTTCGCTTTGCGTATTAAATAAAAGATCTTGAAAATTAAAGGTGTCTGTTTACTTCCTGCATGTCTATGTATATTAATATATAAAGAGAGAGAGAGAAAAAAGGGAAGAAACAGACGAGAGAGAGAGAGAGAGAGAGAGAGAGAGAGAGAGAGAGAGAGAGAGAGAGAGAG
>NC_068993.1:42009108-42011151 GCF_001194135.2 Octopus bimaculoides | reverse complement strand
AAGAGAGAGAGAGAGAGAGAGAGAGAGAGAGAGAGAGAGAGAGAGAGAATGTTATGTTGTAATATATTTCTCTACAGTTGTGATTCTCACAATAAATAAGTCATAAAGAAGTGTATTATACTGTCTCAACCAAACTTTGAATGTAGACAGTAATCGGAGCATCTAAGTTAAATTAGTATTGAAAATTCTGGAAAATGTAATTTCTATTCTGAAACTGTGAGGAAGAAAACGTTTCTTTGAATGGTTAACGCATTCCATAGGTAGAAGACGTTTCCTGATTTATATTTGTCGCTTCTATTTCTTACTTTCAAATTATAGTAATTTTTCATTTAACCGTTAATATTGTTTCGTATTTATTTTTCTCTTTTTTCTTTCTTATTTCTCACATAAAATTTCTTCACACATGAATATCTCGACTATGTTTAAAAATATATAGTTTTATCAAATTATTTCAAAATGAATTTGCTTTATTCGAAATTCCTTATTAAATTCTTTAAATTTCATTTTCCTCAAAATTATTATTTTTTTTATTTTTTAATTTCTCATCCTGTCTCCGTACTTTTTTTTTTCATGAATGGTCTCCTACTTTTAAAAGTTTTAAGACAAATTGTTTATTCAATATTTTTGGCTTCACTCTTTATTGCTTATAAATTTACTTATTCGCTGGCGTTTTATATAATAAAACTTAAATTTCAATTTATATAGATGTTTACCTTCTTCATGGTTATTTTTCTATTTTATTTTCTAGATTGAGTAGGTCTGAATACATATTTAGACACGTACTGATGTCAATAGCAAAAATATCAATGCGATTTACCAACAGATTCTTTAAACAATCATTGCTAAAACATTAAAAACCTGCAAAGATTTTCGTCCAGAATATTTCCCCAAAATTACAAGAAAATATGTACGTAATTCAATTTTAGTTATCATGTAAGTTAAATAAGTTAAACTAAATTGATTTTGACTATGAATATTTATGGTGAAGAAAACGCTCAGCCTAACTATGATTTCCAAGAACATACTGTTTGGCAATCTGTCACATTAGCATAACGTATTTCAATTCAGAGACAAGCACATTTACTGAAAAGTATTTTGTCTGTAAAATTGTAAAATTTAATATTTACAAAGTCAATGTGATGCACTAATGCTTTAGTAACAGTTGCTTGTTTCTAAATTTTGTGCTTTCCTATATGAATAGCTGCACGACAATATGATTGTTTGTTAAGATCATCGATTTTAAGAAATGTATTTGATATGTCCAGGGAACCTAATCACTATAGTAATTAAAAGTATATAATATAAAATTCTTGATATTTCTCTCCAATTTTAGCACATGGCTAGCAATTTTGAGGGTAAGATGTAAGTGTATTACATAAATCCCAACGCTTTTATCGACCCAGAAATTAAAAATGTCAAAGTCAACTTCAGTGCAATTTGAAATCAGAACGTACTAAGTCTGAAGAAAAACAGTAAAACATTTTTCCCGCAAGCTAAGGATCTGCTAGTTTGCCGGACTCTAAATGTGTAGCACTCTCTCCCTTCAAACTATTACATCTTAGAATAAATCTATGTTTGAATGTGACTATATAGGCGCCCAAAACATTTCGTGGAACACTGCTGCATTTTAGCAAGCAATTCTTACTCCCTAGTGAAGGCTGGTTGTATTTGAGCTACATAACGTTCACTGACTGAAACGTTATCTGACTCATCTATTCATTATATCAGTTATTAAAACCCTCAAGGATGAATACCGAACAAAACAATATCTCAATGGAAGCATAGAAAATATTTTTATATCTAACTCATTAATTATAACACTATTTGTGCTCTAGGCTTTGCTGCAGAAATGAACAACATCAAAATGCGACATATATGTGTACACAGAAAAATGCGTACGTGCATACATACATACATACATACATACATACATACACATATACATGGACGCACTTACACGCGCTTACACGCGCTTACATGGATGTACACGCACGAAAACGCACTTACATGCATATAGATATATATATACATATATTTTATACG
>NC_068993.1:42000868-42009034 GCF_001194135.2 Octopus bimaculoides | reverse complement strand
TATATGTATATGTATATATATATATACATGAATATAAAACTACATATATGTGTGTGTGTAAGCATTTATGAATATATGTATATATGTATTTAAGCATAAGAAATAGTTTTATTTTGAAACATATGTTATTGAAAATGTAGCTGTGCCAAGGTTTGACTTAAATCTTTTCGTATTTCTTATTGAAGTATATTTTTCTTTGGAACAATACGTTTCCTAAAGAAACCACGAAAAACTTAAAAGGATAAATGGTAAACCTAGAATAAAATTGTTAAACCTGGGGCAATGTTGTTATTTCTTATAACGCACCCAAACACACACTAACGTTTTCTTACATGCGCATATTTGTGAGCATGTAGAAAAATAAGTTGTTGAAAGATTTTGTAGTCTAAATCTTCTAAATTAAAAGTACCATGTCATTTCTTCTCTTGACTGCATTAACGTCCCCGTGTGTATTTTTAAATCTATACAATAGTTATGCTGTTAGACTGATTTCAAGATATGCGTATTTTCTCTGAGTGCAGCCCTCGATATATGAAGCCTGTGTTCAAATGCGAACAATTTATCGATAACATACATTCTGGTATCGAGAGAAACAGAACGATAGAGAATGGGGGGAATGAAAGAAAAACATAGACAATGACACAGACCATTTTATGTGAGTACAAATCTGTATATATACATAGATATATGTGTGTGTGTGAATGTATATATATACATATATAAATATATATATGCGCGTGTGTGTGTGTGTGTGTGTGTGTGTGTGTGTATACATATATGTATACACATACACAGATGTATATATATATATATATATATATATATATACACACACACACACAATAATTGCACTTCTATCTCACTTGCATAGAGCATTCTAGTCACAATTATATTAGGATACACATTATATTCTTGGAAATACTGCAACATCATTGGCAAAAATAAACCATATGAAACTTTAATAAATTCAGTAACGCCAATAACCAGCTAGTCGAAACCATGATTGATGAACGTTGAAGTTTTAAAGTTATGAGGAAGTTGGTCTAATTTCCTGTAAAATGTTTTAACAGAGTATCTTATTTTACCAGACGTAATATTTTGTCGGTGCTTTCCATTATTTAGTATAGTTTTGGTTGCTGTCCTACATTTCTGAGTAATGTAAGTAACAAAAGTATTGTAAACTATTTATTTTATTCTAAACTGATTGTCTTCTATTTTACAGAAAATTGTCTTTGAAATACTTTCATAAACGTCAGTATGTATTTTGAACCACTAAAATTTTAGTTGACATTGTAAAACACATTGAATATTAGGTTTCTTTATATATCTTGATTGATTTCACGTAGGCAGGCTATATTAACTACATTACTATAATATTAAATCAATAGATGGCTATTTCAGCTATTTTTACTATAATCCAAATACCCTTCCTGTTCCAACACCAAAAAGGTCAAGTCAATTAGACGTGCAGTCAACGTAGATCTGATTCGCATCCATTTTGTAATACTATATATATTGATTGATATAAGTGGAGGTTATTTAGTGGAAAGTGTATCGACTATCGTCACTGAGAATTAAGTTTGTTACAAGTAAATTGGATGTAAAGCACTTCTCTTTTTGGTCAATGATACTTTGAATCTTTGAAGAAGAAACTTTGATTTCCATAAGACTTACGACTTTTAATCAGTTTTATATGAACTAGATTTAGATTTAATGATATTTGCCCTCCTTCAAGAACTTTAACAATCATTCTTATAACATTTCCTTCAAAATATATCTTCATCTTTTCAAGAGTTTTGAACTCCTCTTTATTTTTAGATTAACGACACATAGATGTAAAAGATAATCTTATTTTTCTCTAAAGTCCGTTTTAAGAAATATAATAGCTATATTCACAATACTTAACGTTTTGTAGAAAGTAAGAAAGTATGATCATTTGTACTAAAAACCATAACGAACAAATTTATATTTTCATTACCCGTTCTGAGTTGTGGCTGGCGTATGAAAAATGGTCTTAAATCTATGTATTTTTCCTCATTCAGTTTTCTTCTGGCTATGAATAACTCAGTCATATGAGAATATTTTATTTGTGTAAAGATTCCGCACCATTTTGTCGACCTAATGTATCGCTATAAGCATTTAAATCATGAAAAAAAAAAATTGTAAATGACTTCATGATTACTCTTTCCGACTGGCTATTTTGAAATGTTATATTATTTTTGAATGTGATGAAATGAAATATGTAAGAATAGCGTTTTAAAATTGCTCATGAAGTTATTTTGGCCTTCATTTATTGTCAGAGATATTTTCAAATTCTCTGATTTATGTTCTCTGCGTTTTACATAAAGTTTTCAAATGTCAAAATATTTCATGTTGCTTCTGACAAGTATCGTTGGCACATTAGGAACGTGTATACATTGTGCAATGTTTCACATTGAATACATCGTCATTAAAATAGTTGATGAATTAATCTTTGTTAGAAGTGAATAAATATTTCTTGTTGAATTGAATAAATACCGTCCAGAATGTAGTGTCGTCTGGAGTCATATGTTTATTCCGAAATACTTTTCTTTTTCACTTCTGAAGCTATACAAGTAACTCTAACTATTAATGCCTGTGACTTTTAGACAGCTATTCATGAACCTACAGCGTACAAAGCTTTTAAATGTTAATGTATGATTTTATAGGCTCACCCTTAACCTAAATCAACGGCAACATCATCAGTT
This sequence comes from Octopus bimaculoides, assembly GCF_001194135.2. Taxonomy (NCBI): domain Eukaryota; kingdom Metazoa; phylum Mollusca; class Cephalopoda; order Octopoda; family Octopodidae; genus Octopus; species Octopus bimaculoides. Next base: position 42,006,308 of record NC_068993.1, on the reverse strand, counting down.
ATTCAGTTTGCATGCATTGTTCTATAAAATATTTTTGAAGTGTCTGTGATAGATGGAGATTAGGTCAGCGTTGCTTACTTTACCAACAGAAGTTGTTTAGTCATATAAGATGTCGTTTCCAATTCTTACAAAATAACTCAGTATTAAGCACATCATCGCCTAGAGACTAGCCATGAATTTTTTTCACTTCAGGACTTAAACTGGAAAACTGTTGAATAATAAATGAATTATATTATTATAAAATAAATAAATAACTAAATAAATAGATTCGTAAATAAATATATGAATTATAATATATAATATTGCAAAATAATAAATATAATAATAATATTGCAAAATAATAAATATAATAATAATAATAATAATAATAATAATAATAATAATAATAATAATAATAATAATAATAATAATAGTAGTAGTAGTAGTAGTAGTAGTAGTAGTAGTAGTAGTAGTAGTAGTAGTAGTAGTAGTAATAGTAGTAGTAATACTGATAGTATATTTTTACCAATTTGATATTTTTATTGTAATTTCTATTGAAAATTGGAATAAACATTTTCGCCTGCCTAAGAAAACCCATTTGTTTTCTCAGCTTAATTTATTTTAGGAAAACAACATGATTGTCACAACTTTTCATTCCTTCTTTCTTAACAATTTACAGTTCACAGTTTTTTGAAACGACGGTGAGAAATGAAAGACCTCTGTTTAAAAGCACGATCAGCGAAAATTGAAAAGTTCATATAGCGCCTCTCGAACAAATGTTTGCAATATTGATAACTGATTCATCTTGTCAGCAATAGTCATATAACGAATTTGTTTATTAGTTTGTTCAAATAAGAACAGTTTTCTGAACCTAGCAGTGTCAATGTAGCTGATGTTTAATTTCAAATACTTTAGTTGATCTTGATAACGAAAACAATATCTTTAATAATGAAGGGGCAGGGGGTTATATTGGTTACAAATTGCGAGCACAGAATATTATCGCAGTCAACATCTATAAACACTAGCACTACTACGTCTACTCCATCTCTTACCCAGAGATTTTCATTATCTCCTTCCTTCTCCTACACTTTCTAATACTTTAACTACGAAAGAGACACCTCTAAAAACACAGGGATGTTTCAGTCGTCGTACAATGAAGTACACATATATTTTCCTACTTCGGCTCCGTGTTACGATGCAGGCTGACGGCCATTGGCAGCTTTTTTATGGCACTAATTCTTCTAAACCCCAAAGTAAGTAACCCCCTGCTTGGAACCCTTCTCGAGAAGACTATGAGTGATCATCCTCGGTCCCTTCTCACGGCACAAAATAGCGACTTCTGAGTGAGAAAAGAAGTGACCATTGTACTTGAATGTTACTTTATGTATCGATCTTAGAATAATAAGAGTACACCACACTGATATTTAAAATCAGAACACAGAAATCCAGAACAAATACTGCATAGCATTCAAGTCAAAATACTGCCAATTCACCGTTTTAAACGTATTCAATAGTTTAAATTTGAGGCGTAACAAAACACGAACATTTCATATTGTGCAAACGACTTATTTATTTTAATGAGGAAGCAATGTTCTTCAAAGACGTGTATATATGCAAGCATTATTATGAGAAAAAGAATCTGTAACCTACCCTTATAATTTCAGTTACATTCTTAAACAAACAAAGCTTGTCCTCATGAATCGGTAGCCGTTACTTCCAGGCGTATATGACCTGGCAGCAAGTACCATTTTTAGTGCCTATGTAGTTTAATGGTTTCAAGTGTCTATGTAGTCGCGAGCTGCCATAGACACCCAAAAGCCTCCCACCTTTTATCCAATGGAACATCAAGAACGCTAGAGAGAAAAAAAATATGTGAGGTTACTGTTGTATAGCCATGTGTCAATTTTATATTGAACAAATCTATAGGAAAAAGTTTCCCCCATAACCACCTCACGTGTTAAGGGCATCTTATGCAATGTATCGCTGTTTGTTTTAAAAAAATGCTGTGTGATTGAAAGAAATTTAGATTCTATTTCTTACAGACCAATGATTACGAAGAGGTTCCCTTCTTGGCAAAGAGGAATCATTGAAGAAACTCCACCAAGCGTTCCATTATTTTAAAGAAGGAACATGATGTTGATGGTTCACTGTAAATGCCTTTGATGAAGCTGATCTACGATCAGATGCTTAACAGCAATGACCATCCTGTCTTGTGAGAGGAGGTAGGAATATATTAACAGCTGTGTTCGTTCGTTATTTAAAATCGTAGTGTGGTATATGAGTCAAATTTCTCTGTTATATCTAGAAGGGAGGGTAACCATGTACAGTTTTGCTTATTGACAAGTCATTAGCTGGTGCTAATTCATGTACTGGTCGAGCAGGTCTATGAGCATAGGCTTTGTAGCGCTGGCTATCGTATCTTTTGTGAACACATGAGAGTATATTATCAAAAATATACTTTCCCTATGTGAAATGGCATTGTGGGATGCAAGGCAGGTTTAGCCTTATTTCCAGAAGAGTAGGTAAACCCGTACAAGTTCATTAATTGGCACGTAAGTGCATCACTTATTAGCTCGCGACATGTCCTGTATTGTTTGTCCTGAATCGTTGTAACGTTCACATATAAAAATTGCAAAGCCGACGATATTTGTACTCATTCATAGTCATATAAACTGGATACAGGCACAATACTTATCAATCAAGCTTACTAAAATACGTTATGATAAATGTCTGAGTTTATTAATGTACGTTGTCTAGTACGAATAACTCTGTTCATACGACATAATATTCTGTAGCAACTTTCTACGTGACACAGCACTGTATGGCTTTGGAACATATTATTTTCACATCACAACTAATCATACCGGTTCTCAATTGACAAAGGGCAAACAAGCACTTATGAAGAACTTAAATGCTGCAGTATTAATAGTCATGATACATCATCGATAGATCTAAATGTAACTTGAAGTGATATATTTATATATAGAGATAGGTAAATAGATAGGCAGGCGGAAAGGCATACAGATGTACAGACATATGAAAGTATAGCATCGTACATCTATCTATCTATCTATCTATCTATCTATCTATCTATCTATCTAGCGATCGATCGATCGATTTATCTATCTACGCATCTATAGTTTACGCCATGAGACTTTTTCTATCCCAAGGATTCTTAAACCAAGTATTTACACGCCAATATTTATGGCTTTAGCTACTTCGAGTCAAACATTAAAAACAAATGATTTTATGCACACACACACACATAAACACATATATATATATATATAGGCATACATACATACATATATATATTGATATAGATGTATATGTATATATGTATGTATATGTATATACGTATATATATGTTTATATACATATGTATGTATATATACTTACCTACATACAAGGATAAATCTAAAGAAAGTTTTTATATATTCATACACACAGACACACACACACATATATTTATTAATAACTGCTCCCTTTCTTTGCAGTCAAACTGATAGCTGACTGTTCAAAGAAGATTTCAAAAGAAATTAGTAGCATTTTCTCTCGAAAATAGACAAACCTTGGCATCGTGGTATTACCAAGTAACTGGAGAATGAGAGCTTAACCCATCAAGGATATTCATGCTGACATGGTTGCTACATTAAGGGATGACATTCCAGATTTATCAATAATGCAAAAGTAGGCAGCAGAAGTCAGGAGAGACAAGAGAGTCTTGAACACGACCAAAGTTCTGGACGTCCTGCCACTGCCACCACCGATGAAAACATTGATCGTATTTTCACAGTGGGATGTATTAGTGGCGATTAACTATAAATCAAATAGTCAATGCTATTACCATTTCTCGTGAGCGTTTTGAGAATATTCTGCACTATGGACTTGATTTCTGCTTGGTGGCTACCACGTCTTCTGACACCTGACGAAAATTACACCAGGCTGATCAAATCACGGGAACATCTGATACTCTTTGAGGCAGATCCTGCCGGTTTCTTTGAACGCCTCCTAACCAAGGATAAGTGTATGCTTCATCATTTTGAACCAGAGATAACGACATAATCCATGTGGTGGAAATACTCCAAAGAAGACCAACGTCGTTTCATCCACAGTGAAGCTGATGGCGACACTTTTTACGAACACAAAAGGCATTGTGTTCATTGTGTTCATCTTCACAATGGCCACACTATAAATGAAGCGCACGCTTCCAGCTAGCTGAGGCAGTTACAAAAGGTTATCAAGATGGCCAGGGCTCTCGTCAGCCTGCTCAGCCGATGAACGTTTTAGCCGACCCTCGTAGATTGATAGATAAATAGATAAATGAATACATAGGTAGATGTATGTATGCGCGTGAAACTATCTATCTATCTATATATATATATATATATGCATACATACATACATACATACATGCATGCATACATACATACATACATACATACATACAAACATACATACATATATACACACATACAAACACTTACATTCACACGCGTATACATAAGAAAATGAACACGTACGCTTTGCTTTCATCATTTTTTCATTCCTTTTCACTTTAGAAAATTCTATGATTTGTATTAAACTAAACATTAAAGTACATCTTTTTCAAAAGAAATTTTTCAACCAATTCAGTATTTCAGAATTTCCTTATTCTCTTTCATGTTGGAGGAACTTCTTTCTTTGAATCTTGTAAGGAATCTGAAACCCTGGAAATGACGTTTTTTAATACCTTAGTAGATTTTTGTTTAATATAATTTCGTATTCAGATGTCTGCGTGCAATTTAAAGAAATTGGTTATGTGGTGTACTTTTTACTTGTGTGTGTTTACCATTTCATGTTCTTAATTATAATTTTGTCTTGACTACCAAGGACACTTTAGCTCTTCCAGCTCATCATTCTCGAGTTTTCTTGGTGTCTGTAGGGGCATTCACTTGAAACATACTGACCCCTATTAGCAAAAAAACAAAAAAACAAAGCAAAAGAATGTTGTGTTGTACTGTCTCTTCTCCACTCTTGTGCCTATTTTCGAGTGCGACCTAATAAAATGTTGATGAGGTCTGCGGATGAGGAAAGTTTGTGCCTCAGTCACATCATTTGCATTCGCCATAGCATTTCTTTTGTTACAGGCTACCATCGAGTAATATGCGTGTGTGTGTATGTGTGTATGTGTATGTGTGTGTGTGTGTATGTATGTGTGTATGTATGTATGTGTGTATATATATATATATATATATAAATATATATATATATACATGTATATACAAGTATGTGTGTACTTATCTATATGTATGTATGTCACACAAGTAATTCCCAGGGGTGCCTCCGGATTTAAACATCCCCTGGTTGCTTGGATACTTCAGACTACCCCTGAAAAATTGAAGCAATCCTATCATTTATATATATATATATATTGAATTGTTCAATTTATTGTTTTGGTTCCCATTTGTAATTTATATTT
>NC_068993.1:41998016-42000669 GCF_001194135.2 Octopus bimaculoides | reverse complement strand
ATATATATATATATATATATATATATATATATATATATATATACAGAGATACACGCATATCCATATATGTACTCATAATTAAATTCTGTCTTTGTGTAGATGAGGATTGCTCTGCATTTAAATTGACGTAATGATTGCATTGCTCAATTAAATGGAGTTGCTTCAAAGGATCGTACTGCATTACTTCTGGATATCCTTGTTGTTTATTTTGATTTTAATCTCCTTATCTTGAAATTGTATGGATAACACCGTACTAAATTCTGGTGCCTCAACTTAAGTAGTATATTCATCTGAATCTATATATATATGTATTTATGTATGTATGTATGCATGTATGTATGTACATATATATGTCTGTGTGTGTGTGTGTGTGTGTGTGTGTGTGTGTGTGTGTGTGTGTGTGTGTGTGTGTGTGTGTATATATGTATATATATATATACAGTTGATTATCAGCATGTTATAGGTCGCTTGTATATCTGGTGGCCGGTGAGCTGAGGACTACAAACAGTATTTCATAATCTCATGTACATAGATGACTGTACCATATTTACGTCTCAATGGACACTTTTACTGAAATAACTGTCGCAGTACCAGATAACCCATTCGTCTGTTTTTGTTATATTTTTTACACAGCACTTAATGTTCCATTCTTCTTTGGATACTAATGGAGTTGCAGATTACCAAACAATATCGAACTTAAATTCATCGATGCATTACGCGCTATTATATTGGATTACATACTTAACTGTCTGATTTGGGTCATTATGCCTAGCCATTAATTGTGGTGCGCTGCATTTTAATATGACTAGATCCTTAATGGATCCACTTTAATCAAATCTTTCTATCTGTCCCTATGTATGTTTGTCTCTCTATCTCTCATATACGCATATACAAACATAAGCGTACACACATAAACACATATATACACACACATATATGTATATAGGTATGCGTATATATATATATATATATCTGTGTGTGCGTTTGTGTGTGTGTGTGTGCGTGTGTGTGTGTGTGTGTGCATATATGTATATTCAAGTATATAGCAGCTACAGTATTCCAACGGGGAGGTTCGACCGACTGTTAGACGACTGTGTAAAGTCGGACAATAAATTAAAATGCTACGTGGCCAGGCTGTGTCTACGTTCAAACAGCAATTATACATGCTTACTTTCCAGGCGTGTTTATAGCTACCGTAGTTTCTCGGTGGTGCATGTCTGCATGTCAAGAGCCACATTTTACCGACCGATCCATAGAAATATTTTTGTCGGGAGATTGACCAACTAGCGAGTGGTACGTATTGATTCTAAAACAAATGAAAGAGTAGATGATTTATTCTAGCCAAATATATCAGATATGATGTCAAATTGTAACGTAGAAGGAAAGTGTTGTATGCATTTGCCGCTTCTCTCTAATCTTCGAGAGAAAGTTTGATTGTAACCCATTTCAGAGTAAGACCATGTCCTGACTTCTAATATCATTCCAGTCATTACTACAAGAATTGGAACCCAAGCAAGTTAAGATAATTAATTACTATTTGTTTCTGTTACCGCCTCTTATTCTTTTTAAATTGTACAAAACGTTTCGACTCCTATGGTAGACAATAATTATTACAACAACCTCGTTCATGTATGTCGACACAAATTTCCAGAGTCCCAGCTACAGCAGGATGTTTTTCAATACGTATTTTGCAATTGTCCATGAATCAATAGATACAAATTCGAGGACACCATTGATGGGCCAGGCGTGTGATTCGAAAACGTTCCGTGACATGACAGTTTAGCGATATCACTCAACAGATAACGCAATGCATTGAAGCAAAAATGCCTCGGAAATGTTATTCCTATAAAAAAAAGTGTTGAGTTCGACATAAGAGAAAGAAAAACAAAAAAAAAAAACAAACACACAGCCATTGGCGGAGCGCTAGTAAATTTGATTGATGAAAATTTCCTCTTCATGTTACTAAAGACATCAATAAGTCTTTTATCTATTTCCACCGTGGTTTGAACCTGTGCACATCGTTCGCTTGCAGTTGAAACGTTTGTAAACCTGTAAAATATGGTAATTGCTATTTTGCCGCTTGTTTTACGTATACAAATATGTGTGTTTGTGCGTGTGTGTGCGTGTGTACGTATGTGTCGACTAAATGTTCACCACGCACTTTCTGCAACCATATCGATGGTTGATTTTTAAATTATACGTATGTATTGCATTACTTTTGTAGTTACATATAATCAGAAGGTTCGGCTAGTTTCATACCCGTCTTATATCCGGTTCTATAACTGTAGTCGTCATTGAAAGCTAATGGAAGCTGTATATTTTAAGATTTATAACTACAACTTTTATTACACATGACCTCTAACATTCAATAGAATCATTATAGCTTAAGATAATCATATCTGAACATGCAAAATAGTGTACTGATATAGCCAAATGAATATTCTCTGTTTGGATTCTAGTTTTCAATATGAAAATGACAGGAACAGCTATTTATTTTCATACAGTATTAGGAAAATGAGAAGATGATATCCTTTAATTGTGTATATTTTCTCTAACTTATACTTATATTTAAGTGTACAATCGCACGTAAATGACAAGACGCACGCACAAGCACAGCCACAACTATAGACATGTATATATATATATATGTATA
>NC_068993.1:41993019-41995937 GCF_001194135.2 Octopus bimaculoides | reverse complement strand
TGTGTGTGTGTGTGTGTGTGTGTGTGTGTGTGTGTGTGTGTGTAAATATATATATATAGAGAGAGATAAATAGGTAGGTGAATAAATAGATAGATAGAGAGGTGGCTAGATATATGTTTACATGTAATGACGCATACTTTTATACATGTAAATATATTTATATAGATACATAATACATACATATAGATTTGTGTGTGAGTATATGAGTGTATATATGTGTTTCTACGTGTGCTCTTCGTGTGTGTATGTATGTAGCGTACCTGAAGACTATATCCGAAGTTACCAAACTAAAAATATGAAGTGTAATATGCATATTTGTATTGTACAGATTGTAATATAATAGACTAAATGATAATTCTATAAAGCTCTAAGTCTTTAGCTATTCTGCTTTGTAACACTATTATTAACGGTAATATAAATGTGTGGCAAGATGTAAAGTATTTCAGATCTGTATCAATAACTTTATCGTAGATGTTACAGCAGTAAGCATTAAATATACATTGCTTGTCAAAATTCTATGCAGTTATTGGTATACAGAAATCTGATATATATATATTTCGAATAGCACCAGACAAAACAAAATTATTAATGATGTATTTTCTGAAATTTTACACTAGAAATCGTCTTATTGGTCCAAATTGGATATTGGAAGAATTGTAAGCCCGTGAGATATATTGAATGTAAAATTATTGTTATCAGAAAGAATGTAGTTTGCTAAACATTTATTACACGAAATGCTTGTTAAATTATTTTGAAATTACTTTTCTTTGCTTATCACTTACTCACTCAGATTCGTGATCATTTATACTAAACATTTGTAAAAACCAGTTCTTAAGCATTTCTTATAATGCTCTATTTTCATAAATAATATATGTCCATTTATGATGTGTATCGTATAGCATTGTAGCTCTCTCTCTCTCTCTCTCTCATCCAGAATTATAGTTATTAACGGCAAAAACATTCGCTCCGTCTTGGACATGTAGGTTTTCATTTAATATATCGGTGAAATTAAGTGAAGTTTGGTAAAAATATATCTTATCCCTTAGAAACTACAAGTACGTATAGCGAATGCGATTTCGTTTAACAACAATTCCTGGAAAATAAAAAAATTGAGTGGCTACATGGGTTTGTGTGTATGGGGGAAAATAATGTTTCTGCTAATTAGCGAGCTGTAAGCACAAACCATGTGTATGCTTGTCTTTGAGTTTCAAGAGGTATAGCTAATTGAAATTACTCCCTGTAAATTTGCTGGTTGGAACCCTGCAATGAACCAAAGTCCGGTTCAAGAATAATGCTGTAGTCTCGATCATTTAAAGGGCATTGAAACTGGGTAGCAGTCTTTATAAGTGGTAAAGCGTTCACTCCAATCTTCACACACACACTCAAAAAGATCGTGGCTCAACAATTAGTATCTTCCTGATTTTATCAAATCTAACATACAGGGTCGCTGGCGTGACTGCATGACAAGAGGCTTGCTTCTCAGCCACATAGGACCTACTGTAGGGCACCTGGGACAAGTATCTTCTACTATAACCTCGGTCCGACCAAAATCCTGGGAATAGATTTAGAAGATGGAAACTGAAAGAAGCCCGCTGTATATACATATATGTGTGTTTTGTGTGTGTGTAGGTCTTTGTTAGTGGGTGTATGTGTGTGTGCGTGTGCGTGTATCCTTGTGACTGTGTTTGTACTCCACCACCGCTTGACAAACGGTGGTGGTGTGTTTACATCTCCGTAACTTAGCAGTTCGGCAAAAGAAACCGATAGAATAAGTACCAGTCTTCAAAAATAAGTACTGGGGTCGATTCAAGGGATTAAAAATTCTCCATGACAGTGCCGCAGCTTTGCCGCGATCTAATCACTGAAACAAATAAAAGAATAAAAGAAATACAACTGGAAGATCTACAATGTGGCGTAATGGCTGGATCATTAAAGTGTCAGAAAATATCTTACTACATTTCTTCTCGCATTATTACATTCTAAGTTTAAGGCAGTGAGCTTGCAGAACCGTTGCTTAGTGACATTTCATTGGTCTTCGTGAGTTCAAATTCCGCCGAGATCGAATTTGCCTTTGTGTCTGTGTATTTCAGGCTCGATAAAATAAGTATCAGAGTTTTGGTGTCGATGGAGACAACTTCAACACTTCCACAAAATAGCTGGCCACGAGCCAAAATTTGAAACTATAATTACATTCTGAGTTGCAATCCGACCGAAGTCTACTTCGTCTTTCATAACTTCGTGGGTAGGTAATTTAAAATACCAGTGAAGGACTGCTGTCGATGTTAGTAAGCAGCCCTTATGCTTCAACGCTTTGCGTAACTGTAATCGGAACTAAATTTTAAAATGCGACACATGACCTAATATCCAATGTTTGGTTGCACTAAAATTTCAAATGACCTGCAAAATAGTATGTTTGTCTCAGAGAATATTACTTCAATATTTGCATACATTGTTAAAGTGTCTCTGATACGCTTTTGCGGAAACTCATCCAGACAGACACTATTCAACTCTAAAAGCATCCGGAGGAACTCAGTCTCTTTAACGAATTATTCAAAGCACAACATATTTTGCAGCGTATACTAGGAAATACAATAAAGTTTTGTAGTTTCACGCACCAGAATACTTTGTTTATATTGTTGTTATTGTTTGGCACTTTGTTGTTCCCGTCTTGTACCATTATATGTGTGTGTGTGTGTGTGTGCGTGTGCATAGATATACATACGCATGCATACGTATATAAACATATATCTATATATATATACATATATATATATATATACATATATATATATATATATACATATAAACAACTACATACATACCCACATTAACGCTTACATGCATACATACGAATATATATATACATCCACACATCCATATGTGTGTGTATATATATATATATATATATATATATATGT
>NC_068993.1:41991652-41992674 GCF_001194135.2 Octopus bimaculoides | reverse complement strand
GTATGTATGTATGTATCTATCTATCTATCTATCTATCTATCTATCTATCTATCTATCTATCTATCTATCTATCTATCTATATCTATATCTATCTATCTATCTATCTATATATATATATATATATATAAACACACACAATACTTTTCCGTCAGAGAATTTACGATTTCATATTCTTGTCTTCCCATTCAGTAGGAAAACGATTATATAATTTAATTTGAAAAACAGGAAGAGGATCTTGTATCACAGCAGAAGACCGATGAGGAAAATGTAAATAATTCAGGGTAATTTTTTTCTTCAGTATCACTGTATGTATATCATCACTATTTTGTTTTCAGTTTGAGCATTTTTTGCATTGACAATATCAATGTTTACAATTATTATTGAAACGCTGTTGATAATATTTGGTGCCGACTGTATTTTATAGTAAGTACTGATGTCATCTGATAACTTATGTTGAAAATATCGATCGTAGGTTTAAAATATCAAAATAATGCATATTATCTATTTATTACTATACTTCATACATTGTAGAACAGAAGAAAAAATGACAGTAAATGGTTTTAGGTTATCGCTGTCAGTTCGCTTTACGTTAATGCCATATTGCTATTATAATCTCCTTCCTCTCTGATTTTAGCCTTCCACTTAACTTTTCTATCGTACAACTTTATCGTCTCTATAGGTGCCATTTGCACGTCACGCAAAATGTCTACCAATCCTCAGTTTTTGGTGTTTAATATAAAAATAAAAAGTATGATAATAGTTACAAAAATAGCGATGAAAAAATATATAATCTTTTTTTCAATTTTTTTTTTTTAGGATTCAATACAATCTAATCACAAAAGTAGAACTCTACGAAGAAATTCTAATATAAATATTACAAATTCAGTTTTATATTCTTTATTTCAACTTTTTTTTCCATGCGTTTCCTATTTCAAGATTTGGCTTTTTTATCCGTAAAAGTAGAGAAAATGTATTTGTCTCTCTCATGTGTATTATTGTAGATTCTGTCTCCTATTTATATT
>NC_068993.1:41990837-41991602 GCF_001194135.2 Octopus bimaculoides | reverse complement strand
CCAACCACATAATTTGGGATTCAATCTCACAGCTTGGTACCACGAGCAAAGATCATTAACTATAGTCTGTGGATTTGATAGATAGAAAGTAAAAGAAGCTCGTCACCACTGTCTCTTTACTTTGCTTTTCTTTTAATTTCCTTTCTCTCTCTCTCTCTCTCTCTCACATACTCTCTCTCTCCCACATACTCTCTCTCTCTCACATACTCTCTCTCTCTATCTCACATACTCTCTCTCTATCTCACATACTCTCTCTCTCTCTTCCTCCCTTTCTCTACTTGTTACCTCCTCCCACTATCACGTGACCCTTGACGACCTAAGGCGGTATCACAATTCTCTCTGCTCCTCGCTGTACCCCATCCTGTGTCTATAGTCCTTTAGGACAGTTTCCAATTCTCCTTCACGTTACTCACTTCTGAATGAGTTGCAGCCCCAAGGCTTTTTTTGTTGTATATGTATTATTATTCTTTAATCATAAATTGTTGTCTTCGTCTGGCCCTATGCCTTTATTCAGGTTATTGTTTTGTCTCTTGTCCGTCCACTAACGAACTCGTCTCAAGCCCGTTAGTCTGATAACTGATGCGTAGTTGGTGACCTTCTGTGTTTTCTGTTCACCTGTGTATTTAGTAAATGCTTGTTTGTTTATTTACTGCACATGTTTTTGATTGTATGTATGTATAGGTATGTCACATTTTCGGTTTGTTGTCTTTTTATATAATCCTGAAAATATATATATATGTGTGTGTGTGTGTGTGTATGTACATA
>NC_068993.1:41988130-41990739 GCF_001194135.2 Octopus bimaculoides | reverse complement strand
ATATATGCGTGTGTGTCTATGTTTTTCCCCAGCACTGCCTGACAGCCAGGGTTGGTGTGTTTACGTCTCTGTAAATTAGCGGTTTGACAAAAAGAGCGATAGTAAAAGTACTTGACTTTAAAAGAACATGCATCAAGGATTCGATTCATTCAACTAAAATTCAAGGCGGTGGCCCCAGCATGGTCGCTGTCTAGTGTCCAAAACAAGTAAAAGATAGAATATTATTTGTAAAATTATGATTGTGTTCATCTGAATTCTTCCAATAATGCTGGCAGATTTTGTCTATCACTAAGTCGGTCCTGTTCGAACATGTATGAACAAAGCCATTCTGATGGTGACCATCTCGATTCTTTATGTATCTAAAACTACACTATTCAATGCCTCGTCTATTTCTTAGAGATACTATGGTGTGATTTGAGGAATTTTCTTTGATATATTTTGTAGGTCAAGCAATTGCCTAAAATAACTCATTCTGGCTCTTTTAGCATTACTCTAAAGGCTGATGCCCCTCTTCCTAACGAGAAAACGGGCATAATTATCCATTTCTGGAAAGGTAACGGTCACAGCCACAACGAGACTTGGACAATATTCAGGGCCCTTACCAGCCGTATGAACTCCTTTGTTACCTGGAAGATTCACAGTATTATGAGTTACCATAGGCTGGATTTTGCATCCAACCAAACAACTTTAATCAGAAACTGAGATATGTCCTGTTACTTTTACGATTCAGGAGCACCAGCTCAGACTATTTGGTCATGTTACTTGATTTTGCGAATTTGCTCCTGCGTATCATGTTCTTTTCTCTGAAAATCTGGCTTGGCTGACAACTCATGTTGGTCGGCTTTATGCCGCATAGTTATGGTGAGTGGGGAAGTGTCTTTCAAAGATGGATACTGTCTAGGACAGTACCTTGCTTCAAACTCTTTATATTTTCCTTTCTCATTAGCAGAAAGCCACAGAACCCTCGGTTTCCTCCGACTACTATCTAATGCGCCAATTTCATAACCTGCAGTTTCCTGTCCGGGAAGATGTCTTTGCTGTCGCATATATCGACCCGCTGTGGTTTTGAGTCCGGGGATGATTTGCCACGTGTTTTACGATCAGATGATCCACACTGCTCAGTCTTCGTCTTACAAGTCTTTCCCTGATGCATCTTCAAGCCTCTCTCGATTGCAAAAGTCCTATAGCACAGTTTGCATCCAAAGTTGTCTGCACTTCGTTCGCTGCTCGAATGAATAGCCGCATTTGCGTCCAAGGTCATTTCCAAGCTAACTGGATTTGATCGATTCTCGACCCCCCCCCCAACCTCTGTCATTCTCATTGGTATCTGTTACAACATGTTACAAAGGCAAGAATTGTAAGTCCGCAGCCTCCGCCAGTCTTTCCTGGTGTCGGTAGTCTTTCCTATTATTATGATTATAAGAGTTTATTTGTTCAGATCTGACCTAAGAACAAACAAGTACTAAGACGACGACAACCTATTTTGACTAACCGCCTGACATGATAATCTCCGAGTTATATTTCAAACCCCAGCGTTCATTCATTTATGAAATGACTATACGCAAACACCAACATGATGGCAATGATCTAATTAACGGCTGTTAATCAGGGACGTTACACAATCTTCTCCCAATCAATATCTAATGCAACATATCTATTATATTTAATATGTAATATTCATGCATTGCTTTCATTTATCAGATATGGCAGATTATCAAAAGCTATGCCTGATTTCATGTAACAGTTACTGATGGCGAATTTAAATATTATTTCTTCTGTTATCATTTCTTCTGGGTCATTAAATTTATAAGAGGTTTTATCTCAGATTTATGGCGAAATTATTAAATTTAGAATAAGTTTCACCTACTTATTGAGTGCAAAGAAATTTGGATTTACACCATTAAATATTTCTACTAATATGTGTGATGTGACGGCGTCAGTTACCGACATCTTTAAGGAGGTATCGTATCTAAATGCAAACATTACACACTTTTGCTATTGATGTAGAGTGGATGATTGGCATGAGGTTGCCGACGAAGACTATAAGGATGATGATGATGATGATGATGATGCTGATGCTGATGAACATGCAAAGAGGGGTTATGATAATGACGATAAAGATTCTGATAATGACGAGAAAATGATCATTATGAAAATGTGGATGATGATGATGATGGGGGAAGAGGACGACGACGATCAAGATGATATTCTTGGTGATGATGGTGATGATAATGTAATGATAATGTTCACGGCGATGATGATGATGATGATGATGATGATGATGATGATGATGATGATGATGATGATGATGATGATGATGGTGATGATGATGATGATGGTAATGATGATGATGATGGTAATGATGATGATGACGACGATGATGGTGGTGGTGGTGGCGGAAATATTAGCAGTGGTAATGACGAAGATGTGGAATGTGCTTCTGCTCCTGATAGTGATGATTATGACGACGACAAACGATAAAGATCATTCTGTTGATAACTATGATGATGACATATTTCTGATATAAAATATGTAGTTCCATTTGGTTCGGTTTTTAAAATATACATTTAGAAATTTTGAAAATGTATTTTTTAAAGGATGTTCAATTT
>NC_068993.1:41982983-41985483 GCF_001194135.2 Octopus bimaculoides | reverse complement strand
ACTTTAAAAATTTAACTGATTACAATATATATGAAATGCAGATTATATCATATTATATCATAGGCAGCAAAAGCTTTCATGACACACATACACACATACACACAGACACACACACACAGACATACCCACACATACATACACACAGAAAGAAATACTTATATACATATATATATACATATTCGTGCACGTAGGTTTGTATCTATGTTC
This sequence comes from Octopus bimaculoides, assembly GCF_001194135.2. Taxonomy (NCBI): domain Eukaryota; kingdom Metazoa; phylum Mollusca; class Cephalopoda; order Octopoda; family Octopodidae; genus Octopus; species Octopus bimaculoides. The sequence goes on along the minus strand of NC_068993.1, from coordinate 41,985,276 downwards.
ATATATATGCACATATATGCATTTGTAGGTATACACAAATAAAAAACATATACGCGTGTACACACACACACACACACACACATATATGAAGGGAAGTCAAGAATTGTCCGCACTTTCGCCAAAACTTTATGCTGACCGTGCAACCTCGAGTTCGTGTGCTGAAATGTGGTACCTTTGTGGTTAACGTAACCAATTACGGTGTTCTATCTAGTTTGTGTCACGGAGTTAATATGTTCGCTCCTCCGGCAGTGTACACAAAAGAAGATCAGCGATCCAATTGGTAAAGGTGTGTGAGTGGCTGAAATTCGTCGCGCTCTACCGCACACATGTGTCAGTGAATGGTTCGAGAAGTTTAGAAATGACCGACATGCATGAAGCACCAAGTGGAAGCAGGACGGCCATCAACTTCTGCTACTGACGTAAATACTCAAAAGGCTCAAGAGAGGATTCTGGCGAACAGACGAGTGACTATTGTTGATGTGACTCGTTCTCTGCAAATTGGTTTTGCATAGGAAATCATCTACGACAATCTTCGCTTCCGTAAAGTCTGCGAGATTCGTACCAAGAAAGCTTTCCGAAGTCCAAAACGCAACTGTCTGATGTATCAACGCTTATTCGATCTCTAAAAGGAGGAAGGCGAAGCTTTTTTGAAGAGAATAGCCAGAAGAGATGAGATCTGGGTCCATCACTTTGAACCAGAATCTAAAAGGAAGAGTCTGGATTGGATATACCCGGAATCTCCAGTGGAAAAGAAATTCAAGAATCAATCACCCAGACAAAATTAATACTAATCGTTTTTTTTTTCGGACGCAAAGGGTCTATACTGGAAAAGGGGTCTACAGTCACCAGTGAAATGCTGGTCAACAAACTGAAACCAGCAATTTACACCAAACGCCGAGCTCTATTGTCGAGACAAGTGTTTTTGTTGCACAACATTGCAGGGCCACATACGGCTGCTTACAATGTTGAAACCATCGAAAAATTGAGTTTCAAGTTAACAAAACACATTGCAGTTGCCTTGCAATGAATGGCAATAAGTGGTTCATCACTCAGCAAGTAGATATACATTAGAAAGAAAGAATGAAGAGGCAATACATGTGATATCGCTTTAGAGCACGTGTTTTATGATCCAAACATAACAGTAGAGTTGTTAGGGTAAATAAGGGATCAAAAAGTTGCGCATAAAATCTCTTACAGAATAGCTATACATATGGTGCCTATCTCTTTGAGCACAGATTTTCATATCAAAACCAGCTATACCATTTTCAGAGAGAAAGTGTTAACGAAAATCTTTAATAAAGGATATCAATATTTACTAGTTCCATTATCAAAAGTTTAAATATCATTGATAGGAGATATTAGTAGTTAGCATTTCCATCATCGAAAGATGGAACGTAATACTTCCTCTCTGAAGAAGGCATAGTTGGATTATATATGGAAATCTTTGCTCAATTAAATATGCACCATGTGCACAACTATTCTGAAAACAGTTATAAGAGACTTTATGCGCAACTTTTTAATCGCTTATTTACAATTTGCAGTTATGCCGTCGACATAGCTAGTAACTGCGGCTGCCTGTGTAAGTGATGGCATGAATCAAGATGTATCACATCTACTTTTGAGCGAGTCATTAGTTGTTTCAACACTCATTCATAATCTTGCAGATGCTGTGTACAGATTAGTCTTCCTAAGCAGAAACCATGTTTTGTGCCAGGGAGCAAGTCATTGTCTTCTAGAAACCTGATCAGCTTCCTCCTGAGAATGCGTTCCATGACTTTGTGGACATGTGAGTTTAGTAAAACTAACCTATAATTTTTAGCATCCGCTCTGCTACCTCTTTTGTGGATAGGACATTCTATGCCTTTATCTAAGGCATGATCTGCAATGGCCTTGCCAGAACCCCTTTCCATTTCTTCAGGAGAATTGCTGGGAATGCATCAGGTCCTGTGACTGAGTTTAAGCGCATATCATCAATGTCTGATATTTCGATGTTATAATAATTGCCATATCTTTGTGTAGGGCTGAGGTGCTGACGGACCCATCAAGCATAGCTATTTGAAAGTGTCCCAATGTTTTGAAAACATTCCTGTATTGCACACTCACTATTTCACTTATCGTCTAGGTACTTAAAGTCCGTGACCCATTTTATTCCAAAAGTGGCCCTATTTTATACCGTACTAAATAATACTCTTTTGCAAATCTATACCAGGCTTCCTGGTTTGCCTTTACAATTTTTAAAGCCCTGGATTATTCCCCTGCCCTCTCTTTTTTATGGAAGTGTTTAAGTTCACTT
>NC_068993.1:41980830-41981918 GCF_001194135.2 Octopus bimaculoides | reverse complement strand
ATATATATATATATATATATATATATATATATACGTATGTGTTTGTATTACGATGTTCAGTTTTATTTCTATTGTTCAAGAATTAATTTCCTGTCAGCTATTATATAACTTGCTATTGTTAACTGCAGCTAAAGTATCATTTGATATCGTTAGCGAACTCTATTCTTATATATGTACTCAGTTCAATTACCTGTGTAGTATTTCTTTCGTGATTAACATTCACTATACTTTAAGTTCGCATTTCATCTTCCGTCCTTTGTTTAAAGTCATGAAATAGGAGAGAAGAAAATAGCTTATCGCTTTCAATTGAGTTGGTCTCATTGTTTCCGATTCTCGTTAGCCCCCTTAGTCTCTGACAGCTTATGAATAAGAAATTATATTTTCAAATGTTTCCCTGCTCGTCATTTCTGAAATTATTTATAGATTATTATTATTATCATCAACGTCGTCGTCGTAGTCGTCGTCGTCGTCGTCGTCGTCGTCGTCATCATCATCATCATCATCATCATCATCATCATCATCATCATTATTATTTAGGTAGCGATCAGGTAGAATCGTTAGGTCACCAAGCTAAAGGCTTAGAGACGTTTCATTCGTCTTTATCTTCTGAGTTCACCTTCCCCTCACATTGGATTGCCTTTCATCCTTTTAGGGGTCGATGAAATAAATACCACTTCTGCACTGGGATTGATGTATTCGAGTTACCCTTACCCTGGAATTGTGTCAAAATTTGAATTCGCCATCATCATCATCTTCATTATTATTATTATTTTATCATTGTTATTATTATTATTATTATTATTCAGTAGTTTTATTTTTATAACGTGCTTTCACTTCACTACCGAGCGCAGCTCTGTGCGCCTTGGGTATGTGCTGTGGTTTGCTGTGGTGCTCTTATGTTTACTGTATTGAAAGTGTTTTGCGTAGAATGTGTGCAGTACCCAGTAGTGCAATTTTCTGTATGTTATATATATTTGTAAGTCCTGCTATTTTTGTTATGTATTTGTCTGAATATTTTTTTATTATACCTAAGGCACCTACTATGATAGGAATTGTTTCTGTTTTTAGATTCCACATTCGAGTTATCT
>NC_068993.1:41973692-41980204 GCF_001194135.2 Octopus bimaculoides | reverse complement strand
ATTATTATTATTATTATTATCATTATCATTATTATTATTATTGTTATAATTATTATAATAATAATTATTATTATTATTAGTTCAAATTCCGTCGAGGTCAACTTTGCCTTTCATCCTTTCGGGGACGAGAAATTAAGTACCAGTGAAACACTTGGAGTCAATATAATCGACTAGTCCCCCTCTCCCAAATTGCCTTGTGCCCATAGCAGAAAGGATTCTTCTTCTTCTTCTTCTTCTTCTTCTTCTTCTTCTTCTTCTTCTTCTTCTTCTTCTTCTTCTTATTATTATTATTATTATTATTATTATTATTATTATTATTATTATTATTATTATTATTATTATTGACTTTTGCTTTACATTTGTACAAGTTGGCTCCGAGTCACACCCGGAGACCTCAAGAGACAACAAGTTAGAAGTTCATGTTGGTGTTATTCCTAGGGTGCCATATATTTGGTTCTGTACATAGTGTTGTTTTAGAGAATGTCTTTAGAAACCATAAGAAAATTGTGTTTGTTTTAAAACTTGAGATTACATAGAAAGTATTTTGCGTAGGTTATGGACAGGTCCCATGCGCACAATCTTTTGAATTTCTGCAATTTTGGGGTTTCCTAGTACCTGAGCAATCAGCTCCTTTTGCTATCATTCCCAGAGCACCTATGACAACAGGTATTGTTTTAGTCTTCAGGTTCCACATTTTGCTAATTTCTATTTCAAGATCTTTATACTTGCTCAGTTTTTGGTAGGCCTTGACAGACACATTTATGTCGATTGGGGCAGTCATTTCAATGAGGAGGCATGATTTTTGTCTGAAGTCTTTCAGTATGATTTCTGGCCTATTTGCTTCTATCGTTCTGTCAGTTTGAATGAAGTTCCAGAGGAGTGAGATGTGACCATTTTCAAGCACTGGAGGTGGTTTGTGTTCCCACCAGTTTTTATCATGGGGCAATTATAGACTTTTGCAAATTACCCAGTGACAGATGTTAGCGTTTTATACACTGATGTTAAGCAGTTTATGGGTCTATAATTTTTTGGTTCATTTGTTTCTACGTTTTTTGGAAGCAAGAATGTTAAACCATTAACTAGCCAAGAGGTTATCATACTAGAGTGTTTCAAAACATCGTTGTAAAGTTCTGTTCATGGCTCTCTGGGAAGGCAGGGAAGGCATTCAACCAGAAGTTAAGAATTTTATCCTTTCCTGGAGACTTCCATTTGCTTAACCTCCTGAGAGCAGATCTTATATCTTTTACCTTGACACCCTCCCACTTTTGCTCCTCCCCCTCTAAGGAGTCTAAGTCTGTAGATATTCTATCAATCCAAGGGGCCTTTTCATTGTTTGTTTTTTCTTCTGCTCATTATACTGTGTTTGACTTTTGCTTTGCATTTGTACAAGTTGGCCCCAAGTTTCACCCAGAGACCTCAAGAGACAACAAGATAGAAGTTCAGGGACTACGATGTGGTTTCAGGAGGGGAAATTAACCAGGAAAAATCAATGGGCTTTTGGCTCGGCACCTGGAGAAACAAGTCCATGTCGTCCAAGTGCGTCGTTGGGCGCTGGATGGACGGACAGGTTAAATTACTCGGGGTCTGGTTTGGTTCGGACCTCCAGATGGACAAAAACTGGGACGAGGTAAGGAATAGGGCGACTACCCTCACCCAGAAATAGCTGAGAGAAAGTTATCACTGAAATGTCAGGCAGAGGTGGCTAATGCGTATATCGCATCTGTCATCAACTATCGCTTGTTTCCAAAGGCGAATTATCCAAACCCCAAAGAATTCCTCTCAACACATGGCTATGATGCTCCTCCACTACTTCTGCTCGTGATCAGAGATGCACATATCGTCAGCCAATAAGAGACATGCCCGACTGGTTAAGGTCAAACAACTGACAAGCAAATCTGTGGTATTGAGTAGAATATTTTTAATTTGAATTTCTATAATTTTGAATTTTTATGTATCACTTTTCATGTTGAACTCGGCAAAGTCAGGCTAGCTGTCGGAGTACCGTTCAACCAATAAAATATCTATGACAATTGCATCGTGCTCTTCGTATTGTCTATTATTATTATTATTATTATTATTATTATTATTATTGAATTTTCTAACGTTATTGTTTCACAATCACTATAATTAACTGTGATATACTTTAATGATGTATCATAAATATAGCTGATGCATAAGTATATACTTGGCGCAATTTTAATGTCACTTCAAGCGTTGCTGGGTTTTTGCTTTATTCAAAGATTATCTTAGTTTAATCACCAAAAACACCTTCCGGTACTTAATAACATCAGAGATAAAATACTTCCTTGCAGGCATAGTTGCAAGAATTTGACATCTCCTTCTGGATGAATGCATATCTTGCACTATAAAATATGCAAAAATAGGGGTATCCACCCTACCCCACTACCATCATTACCACCTGCACCATTACCATTAGCACAAGCCCAACCAATACAACTACCATCTGCGTCAACATTACCATCAGCATCATCAGTAACAACACCATCATCAGCAACACATCACCGTCCACTGCAGCAGCAGTAGTGCCACCACTGCAACTACCACAGACACAATCACCACCACCACTATTACCACCACCAACATCATCACAAGCACTACCACCACTACCATCACCGCCATCACCATCACCGCCATTAACTCCACCATCATCACCAATACCTCCACTACATTCATTACCGTCATCGTCACCACCAACACAACCACCATCACCACCACCACCACATCCACAGCCACCATCATCATCACCGCCACTACCACTGCCACCATCACCGCAACTACTACCACCACCACCACCATCACCATTATCAACACTAGCACCACCATCGCTACCACTTATACTACAACATCAGCAACAGTAACACCAACACCAACACCAACACCAATGCCACCACCAACAACAACAACAGCAACACCTCTATAATCAGCAGCAGTAGCAGCAGCACGACCACCATCACCACCACCACCACCACCATCACTTGCAGCACAAGCACAGCAACGTATAATACCATTCCTATTCCTTCCTGCAGCGTCGGCACCGCCGCCAAAATTGCAGCCATCATCGTTGAAAGCACCACCACCTACGGCACCACCAACATTAACTGCAGTGCCAACAACATTAACTATACGACCAGCAACACCGCCTGTAGTAGCACCACCGTCACCTCCATGATATTATCACCAGCACCATTGTCATCAATGCCACCAACAATTCTACCGGTTGAAGTACTCACCACCTCCACCGTCACTACTCTGACCACATCAACACCATCACAACCACCACCATCACCACCACCAGCATCTCAGCACCAGTGCCACTACCTGCGACATCGGCACCAACACAACAACCACTACCACTCCCATTACTACTACTACTACTACTACTACTACTACTACTACTTAATGTTGCCATGCTTATTATCGTTGTATTTGTCGATATCATTTACCTGGTGGTCTAATGCAAGTTGTTTGATATTTTCCATTTCACTGATGATATTTCACACCAAATAGCCAGAAGCACAGTGTATATATTAACCATAGTTACAGCTGAAAGAAAATAAACGTCTTGTAGCAATATATTTGTTTTTCCCCTCTTTTTTCTTCGAATAATTATTAATAGAATATACATGACAACACGTTATTTTACTTATAAGCAAAAACTTACGACCAAATGTTTCGCTGTTAATCATATACAAAATAAAGAGTTCTGAATACATCTTCAGTCTTGAATATAAAAGTACTGTTCTGTCAACAAAGAATTCTCTGCGTAGTCTTTTGACCTACTAGAAATAACAACCAAGTTCTATCAAAATATACTACAAAATCTTTTAAGCAATATGTGTACTTATATTTTCAATATCTTATGTAATTTTGCAAGCTTGGGAGAAGTTCTATATCGTATTGCATATATTGAAAATAAAATGGGTTTGTCAGCGCTTCAGGGCCTTCCTCATAAGGTCTCCCTTTTCAGATCTGACCTTTGGCTGAACAGCAAAATCAGCAACAGCTACATCAACAACAGCAACAAATACATCGTGTGAAATTACCTACGGCTACATAATATAGTGTTCTTTGTGATATCTTTTAAAGTAGCCTCGCATTTTCAGTGACTCATTGAAAGTGTGTAGCTTAATAACAACAGCAGCAGCAGCAGCAGGTAGTAGTAGTAGTCGTATCAGTAGTAGTAGTAACAACAAAAGAACAATAATGAATTCAAATTTTTGGTACTGGGCCAGCAATTTCGAGAGGTGGGATTGAATCGATTACATTGATCCCAGTGTTCAGTGTTATTTTATCGTCCCAGAAAGGATAAAAGGTAAAACCTACCTTGGCGGTATTTGAACATAGAAAGTAAACATCTAGAAGAAATTCATTTTGTCTGGCGCGGTAGAGGTTCTGCCAACTCACCACCTTAATAATAATAATAATAATAATAATAATAATAATAATAATAATAATAATAATAATAATAATAATGATGATGATGATGATGATGATGATGATGATGATGATGATGATGATGATGATGATGATGATGATAGTGGTACTGATGCAGTACCAACCAGTGGCTCTCATGGCTTCTGATATTAGCTGATTGGAAGTGTTATCATGTGCATTGTTTTGTCTTGGTATAAAGGATGGTCTACGGCAAATATTCTGCTCAATACCATAGATTTGCTTGTCAGTTGCTTGACCTTAACCAGTCGAGCATGTCCCTTGGTGGCTGACGATATGTTCATCTCAGATCACGATCAAAAGTGGTGGGGGATCATCATAGCCACGAGTTGAGAGGACATTTTTGGTGTTTAAATAATTCACCTGTGAAAACATGGGTGTTTCGTTCAACATCCTTAAACAATCCTTATTCAGGGATGGGCTACTCGACTTGAAGAAAGTTCTAACTGGGCCCCACCTTCAAGGTAATGCACTGTTTATCTTGATATGTGATCACCATATCGCGCACATATGGTTGTGATGCATGTGCCTAGTGTACCTTTATCAGACGGTTAGTCAAGATGGATATATGGAGCTTCGTATATTTGTACTCCATTGTCACTTTGCTGGCATGCGCTGCACCCTCACTCGAAAATAATATTAGTAAATGCTTCAAATTTTGGCCCAAGGTTAGCCAAATTTTGTGAAGGGGTGAGACATAACATCAAATCCAATATTCGAGAAAGTACTTTATGAAAGTCAAAGTTGACCACAGCGATATTTGAATTCAACAAATATAGATCACAAAGACATCGTAATCATTTTGTCAAGTTAACTTTAGCACAGACAAACGGCGAGGAGATTATTTGATTATATTGATCACTGTACGTGACTGGTACTTTATCAACATTGATCGGATTGCACACGAGTATTCAAAATTAGCTTGTTTCCAGACATATTCCTTTAGAAATCTAAACGAAATAAATAAACCGTTTTACTTTCGGAGAATTAAAGAATAATTCGATGTCCTTTCATTTTAATTTAGATATACTTTCTAGGGCTAAACACACGAGGGTTCCATTAATTCGTGCAATCTTTTCACCATGGACGGTTACGATATACAGTTTGCTCAAATCTCGTAAGTCTAAGAAGATTCGTAACTTCATTCAAGTTGAAGACAGACAAATATTGCAAACCGATCTGCTTCTCATGAAAGAGCAATATCTATTTCACTTTTGGCATGTCTGTGTCTGTTAAATAGTTATTCATAAATGTTTTATCTTTCCATCAATTTGGGGAATTATTCCTGTTTTCAAGTTTTCTCATACCTATTCATCTCCATCATCCTTAACTTGTGTAAATCCCTAAACCCTCTTTCTACATTTTCCTTTAAGCACGAATTTCAATCACATAAAATTCACATTTCATATTTCATCTTTACTTCCTATTAAGTCGACATTCAGAAGAGATAAGGAAATGTTATGATCGTTCTGTAAATGTCGATTTTTATATACTCGACATATAATTATAAACCTACTCATTCTACGTTGGTTATATATTGACTATTTCTTCTTGACGGTGCATAATTCAGTTTTCAAAAATAAATTTTTATCTATCTATCTATCTATCTATCTATCTATCTGTCTGTCTGTCTGTCTGCCTGTCTGTCTGTCTGTCTGTCTGTCTATCTATCTCTTTATCTATCTACGTTCCTACCTATCTATTCATATTTATCTACTTATAACAATAGTCATCTATCTATATTTATATCTATATATATCTATCCATATATTAATTGAAAACTGCTTCCCTTGCACCGAATTACAATAGTAAGTGAGGAAATCTTAGAAAAGACACAATGAAATCATATATGAAACACTTTTATGCAGACACTTTCATGGAAATCTGAACCACTATTAACTACAAGTTTCCCTTGTATGGAAATCTAATTTACACACACACGCACGCATACATGCGCACAAACACAAGCATACATATATATGTATTTGTGTGTGTGTGTGTGTGTGTGTGTGTGTGTGTGTGTGTGTGTGTGTGTGTGT
>NC_068993.1:41966083-41972665 GCF_001194135.2 Octopus bimaculoides | reverse complement strand
ATATATATATATATATATATATATACACATAAATATATATATATTTGATATCATAAGAAGTTATGTGAAATAGTCCCTTTCTTAAACTGGATCTCAAAGCGCACAGCAGCATGTAAATATTGGGGGGAAAACGCTTTTGAGCATACAAAATTGTAGGCTACACATGGACATGAACCCATACCACCTGTAGGCATAACAAGCGTTATTCATGGATTTTTTCTACTCAAAACTTTTCTTCGGCCCAGTATTTATATCTCTTATGTGTATCGAGATCCACTGTTTAAAAAAACAAAGACTTATATATGAATATTCTTGCATTACGGCTTTCTATATTTACGTTCTTCAATCTTTTAAGCTTTGGCCATATAAAAAGAAATATTTTTATATAATTAGATTTAGGTGTCGCTAAATATTTTTTTAAACTTGATAAACATATATCAGTGTTAGTGAAAATTTCAATATATCTCTGAAGGGAATGTTAATTCGCTGATTATTTTCAAAATGTGTAAAGTGGTGGAAAATAGCTGGTTGTATAAGTGATCCTGATGTGAAACGTTATTAACCATGCGGAATGGAGAACTATAGACAAGGAAAATTGCATACTATTAAACGCTTGACAGCTATTGAAGCATGGAATATGAAACACTTTTACACTACTGGAGTTTTCGCAATCGAATTAGAAATAATCTGAACTAGTATGTATGATTAATGATTAGGATTTTGTGAACAGCAAGCGTAATGTGAAAATTATCGTTGTAGGTTGATTGGAGAAACGAAGTTGCAATTACTGACAAGATTATAATTATTTGAATAAAAGTTGCCTCTTCAAGTATGGTTGTTATCGACTGTTTGCAGGTTTAGAAACTTTATTTAAGAATGCAAATAGCAAAAGCAAGTAGTCAGTCTTGATTAGATGTATTTATTAGAACAGGTTAGGGAACAATGTGAAGAATTCTTGTGATTGTTCCCAGTTTAGTCATGAAGAATTATGACACGGTCGAATTTACTCAACTTCTTTTATAAGTGGTGAAGTATATCAGAAGTTAGCAAATTTAGAAGGAAAAAAAGAGAGATGTGTCGTCGTCGTCATTGTCATAATCTAAATCTCTCTTGCACATCTAAATTTAGTAAGTACTACCATCCCTAACTAGATGAATCTTTTCATGCATGTGTGTATATATGTCTATATACTTCAATACATATGGGTGTACAATACATATGTATATATATAAATATGTGTGTGTGTGTGTGTGTGTATTTATATACATGTATGCATTATATGTGTGTGTATATGTCTATGTATATTGGTATATGTATATAATATACTTGAATGCATGTGTATATAATACCAATATATATATATATATATATATATATATATATATATATATATATATATATATATATATATATATCTGTGTATATATGCATATATATATGTATATGTATGTATATATTTATATGTATGTATGTGTATGTGTGTATGCGTACGCACGTCGTCGATGGGTCTGAAAGTACTGCATACCATTTTTTCATCTCACAGTTGCTCAAACCGCACATGTTAAGAGTGTAAATCTTCCTTTATACACAGGGACGATATGCAGGGCATTTCAGCCATCGTTGGACTCAACTCCCGTATCTGCTTTGCAAAAGATTCAGGTCCGTCCTGTTGTACCCGCTTCTTCACAGCAACTTCACCCCATTTAGGGCATCAAATTATTGATACCAAGGACTATCTTTCATTGAATGCGAAACAGGCATTCGGAGGGTGTCAGATAGAGTCTGCACGGTACATGGTAAAACTTGCCGAAACTTGAATTGTTTCTAAAAATGCGTTAATGCATTGTCGTAGCAAATGCGGATCGTTTTCAATTTCTGGATAACGCGTGGAGCCGCTTATTGTTCATAGTATAGCCAATTTCTACAAACACAATGAGAATGACGCCTTTGTAATTCTCCAAATCATTCTTTATGTTTTTCAGTGCGGATAGTCGGTTCCTGAACTTCTGAACCCTTGAAGAAGAAATGTCACGCCATTCCATGGACTGACACTTCGTTTCCGGGTCATAGGTTTACCTCCACTTCTCATACTGTGTCAACAGACAGAGAAAAACACCTTTCTCCATTGGTTTCAAATGCTTCCTGCAGATAAAATGCAGACTTTCAAATTTCCTCCCTTCAAATCAGATGTCAACTGTCCATGTTGCACCCACTTCAATAACCAAGGCCTCCCACTATCTTCTACAACACATCGTGACTGCAGACCACTTTTGCTGCAATCCCATAAGATGGCACTCGTTTGCCTCTACGAATTAGTTTGTCCATTTGCTGGCGACTCATGTCATTGGGCGAAGTTGATGATCTCCCTCTGCGTGATTTGTCTGCAATGGTTTGTCTCCTCTTGTCAAAATTCTTCTTTGATCTGTGCATACTGTTCTTAATAGTGGTGTCACACAGTAGACAATCTGAAGCTTTCTGTAGATACAAAACCTCCTGCACCTCACCATTATCAAAGCTTAGACGAACACTTACTCTACCATGTTTTATTTACTATTGAAAGACAAGTCTTTGTGTGGTCAGTGGTCTTTAAAAAACTCATCACATTGTGTGTTAAGCTAAATTGATCTTTTGTTTAGAATAAAGACATCGAGAGACGAGCATTTATTAAAGGTATACTCTGTTGGAGAAAATCAAAAGCTTTATTTCTGAAAAAATATTCTTAAAACTAATCACTAAAGTGAGAAAGGCTGTAAGAGGTCCCAAGATGTTCGACCTCTATAAAACATGTAAGCTTCAAAAAGGGTAAGAGCTGTTTATCTAATGAAATGCTGCACTGTTCTATTTTATAGCTTAAGTATATTATACCATCGGAACATGTATGCATATTTCCATGCGTACACACACACACGCGCGCGCGCGCGCGCATATACATACATATGCATGTAAGGGACAGAGATGCAGGTAAAGCAGTATATTGTGACAGCCGATGCAGATTTTGTGGCGTTAACACCGAAGATATTACCCACATCATAAATAATTGTCCGAAAATATCACCACGGTATTGTTTACTGATGAGGCTTTATACTGAAATCCGTTGGAAGGATAACTCCGAGGACAAAGAAATAAGAAGCCTTAGCCACTCATGCTAAAAAGGAGTGGAATGTCCCAGTGAAAAACTCAATAAAATGTAAACACAATAGACTTGATATAATGATTGGGGATAGAGAAGAGAAACTTTGTACAGTTGTGGAAATTAGTTGCCCAGCAGTGGTTAAGATAAAGCTGAAGAACAGGGAAAAGAGAAAACCAACGCTGGACTATTGAGAATTCTGCAGTTACTCTATCCAGATTATAAGTTCAAATTTATACCTCCAATTATTGGTGCACTGGGATATGTAACACACTGTCTAAATACCAATCTTAATAAATTAGGCTTCTTAAAACCAGAAAGCGGAAAGCTGATTCGAAGACTATAAATCCAAGCCATCACTGGAACTGTAAAAGTTTGTTAAACTTACCAGACGTTTATCACTTAAGTATATATGAACATGTCTACATATGCTAGTATATGCATGAGAAGACATACATAAACCAAACCACACAAATCTGCACGTGCACATGCATACATACATACAGGCATACATATATACATACAAAATACCCTGTTGATGTTGAAATTTCAATAAAGGTGCCTTGAGTCTAGGTTAGATTCTACTGGCAAGAAGTCTTGAACTATAACTGAATAATGACATACATACTTAAATGCATAGACGTGCGCACGCACGCATGCACACACACACTCACACGCAAGCATGCACGCGCGCACACACGCACACATACACACATGATGTATGTAAATGAGAGTCGACATTTTGTGATGTATTCTAAGCGTAACATACACTATATATTTACGAATATATATGACTTTTATACGTGTAAACGGCTAGAAAATTGTGTGTACCTATTGAACATAATGTAGATCTTTGAAATAATGTTTCTAAGATATAATAAAATATATAGAGAATAAAACTGATGAATAAAATTGATAATAAAAAAGACCCAATCATTAATATGGGAACATTCGCATAAACGCATGCGCAAACTATTCTCTTTATTCTATAAAACTATAACATATTCAATGAAATAGATAATAAATAGCTAAATAAAATGAAATTACAATATTAAAAGTAGGAATAACAGCGTTTATTTCTCATTTTCTGGTCTGAGCCATTCCATTTTTGGAACAACATTTTTTTCATTCAATTATTTCTCTCATATTGTTCTAATATTTGTGTATGTTTTACTTTTTTTTTCATACTTTCTATTAAGCATTTTTAATCTTTATGCAGCTTTCGTTTGTTTCTGCATTTAAATTTTATTGATGATGCATTTTTTCCAAGTATAATTGCTATTGGAATATGCATGTGATTCTCCCATTCCTTCTAACTCTTTATCTATAGCATTCGCGGAAAGATTTCCGACATTAAAAATACGATCAGAAATGAACGCCATTTTGTAAATATTATTTTTGCTTAATCATATGTTTTAGAATTTTAGTTAAAGCGCCACATCCATAGCCTTCCTTGATTCAGTTTATTACACATCGCATCATCGAAGAAGGGAAAAAGCTAATGATTCCGCTCATGTGCACAAGGATTCCTATTGTGTATAGAAATTATAGTCATCCGAATAAAACCTCAGTAGAACGTTGGTACTTATTTTACTGATCTCAAAAAGATGAAGTGTAACATTAATATCAACACGGTTTTATTTAAACTGTGGAAGGATAAAGTTGAATGCACAAATAATTTAGTAACATGTAGTTCTGCTTCTGATAGACTGTTACTGAATTACGACAATGGCATACCCATTAATTCTTAATACGTTCTGGCAGTTTCCAAAGTAAATATGCAAGTCACTGTTGTATTTCGTTATTGGAGAACAATTTTTCATTTCAGACGAAATGTTCATAACACACGATTCATTAGCGTATGGTGACTTTTCGACACCAGATATTTCGATATAGTTATGTCTCCTCAGCCAAAGCCACTCCGGACTAATAAATCTAAGAATAGTTTGTGACTTTTCTTCAAAATTCAACAAACAAGTTATTTGCTGATACGTGATGGTGCCTGTCAACCGATAATAAATCGCCTTGTGCACAGCGAGCAGAACTTTACATTATTATTGTTGTTGTTGTTGTTGTTATTATTTTTATTATTATTAAATATTTGTTTCTCATATCGACAATACTAAGAGAGTTTAATAGATTAAATACGGCTTCAATCTGTTGGTGGTGTTTTATTTTATCTTCCCTAGAGAGATTAAAGATAATGCCGTCTCCAGCAAGAATTTTAATTCAGAACTTCAATAATGAAAAATATTTGAAGTGATTCTTGAAAATGTTAAATAGTTAAGGCCAAAATCGTGCATGAAATATTAATTCGGTATTATGAAAATCTCTACTTGTAAATAATTCTGATTTAATAGGTTGATATTTACCTGTTAGATAATTACATTAGATAATTTGCCTGTATGATCTCAGTGGAATGTCTTAATTAGTGAGCCACAATTCTAGTTTTGAGTCTGTCCGTAGAGTGTTATTTGATATATTTCAGACATTTGAACTGAACAAACTTTCGTTTACGACTGGTTTTGTGCGTGATTCGGTTACACTTGATACAACATATTTACATAAAATTTACTTCATGTCTAGACTTTATGTCAGTGTTGTTTGATAAATATATATAAATTTACAACAAATACCATGTTTTTTTTTTCTGCTTAAATATTCGATTCGTATTCACAGCTGTCTTCTGTTTACAATATCTGTGTCGAATTAAATGTCAGCCTACGGCTTCAGTGAGAAATAATCCTTTTAAATCAAATATACTTGTCTGCATTCAACTACTGATCTCCTTCAGCAAATTCCCTCCTAACATAACTAGAAATATTTATATTTTATAAGAAGGAATGCGGAACCCAAAACCTTTACATGCCCTCCAAGACAGAAGCAAGCGTTGGAAGAAGGTATCTTCAAATTGGAGATCAAGTCCGAATAATTGTAACAGGGTGCACACCGTTAAAGGTGCCTTGTCAAAAAGTGGTGTTATACAAGGACTTAAAAGTCTGTAACTCGAAGCACGTTATGACAATGTATGGCGTCGGAACGAATACTGATAAACATCAGGTGTGAAAGTGACATACTGGGGCACAGCCTTGAACGGTTTTAGTCGAAGAAACCTACCCCAAGGCTTATTCTTTGTGAGCCTAAGAGTACCGATTCTATTTGTTTCGTTTGCTGAACCGCTAATTTACGGTGAAGTAAATACACCAATATTGCTTGACAACCGATGTTGGAGAGGGTGACAACTACAGACACAAAGACACACACACACGCACACACAATATATACATATATATGCCACGGGCTTCTTTCAGTTTCCGTCTACCAAATCCACACTCAAAGCTTTAGTCATCCCGCGGCTATAGTAGAAGACATTTGTCCAAGTTGCCATGTCATAAGACTGAACCTGGAACCATGTGGTAGAAAAGCGATCTTCTTACCAGACATCCACGCCT
>NC_068993.1:41964068-41964991 GCF_001194135.2 Octopus bimaculoides | reverse complement strand
ATATATATATATATATATATATATATATATACATATATACATATACATAAATATATATATGCTACGCACACACACACACACACATATATATATATACATGCATACATACAAAAATATATGTATATATACATATAACTGTGTTATATATGCGTGTGTGTCTCAGTAAATATGTATGTATATATATATGCACGCATGCAAGTATCTATGCATTTATGTATGTATGCATGTATGTATGTATATATATGTATGTATGTATTTATGTATGTATGTATATATGTATGTATGTATGCATTTATGTATGTATGTATGTACGTATGTATGTATGTATGCAATTATGAGTGTATTTGTGTGCCTATGCGTTTCAAAATGTTATATATCACTATGTGAGCGTAAATGTATATACACATTTTGCGTATATTCTTTCGAGTATCACCCGATGTTGCTTTCCATTTCGTTCCTTAGAAATCGCTGAAAAACCAGTACCGGCAGTGTACTGGGAGCAATTTAATTGATTGCATTGCATCCTCTGTATGTATGAATTGCACTTATATATTGAAAAGACGCCATCATTTGAATAAATGGCGTATAACTGCATAGAGTCAGAGAGAGTTTTCAATATGAAATCTATTTACCGTCAAAGACGAAGTTGATAACTTCACCTCATGGCACTGAATGAAAAGAAAATGAAATAAATAAATAAATAAAATAAAATGCTGACCGATCTTGCTATAGAAATAAATATATTCTGTTTAGGAATCAGTGATATTTTATTTTTGCTTTACGATCTACGAAAAATATATTTATATATGTTTACAAAAGTATTTCACTGGGAAACGAAATATATACATGCAAAAATACATACATACATTTATACATATAAATTATAGACTATACCTATATATTCGCATATCAATATACATATA
>NC_068993.1:41955015-41963258 GCF_001194135.2 Octopus bimaculoides | reverse complement strand
ATATATATATATATATATATATAACTTTGTATTATATTTTCTTCGATATAGTTTTGGAAATTCATGTTAATGTCACATTTAACTGGCTAACCACATTTGGCAGGAAATATAAATAAAAGCTATGTTTAGGAGAGATGGTATACACACGGTAGTTTAGTTGTTGAGACATATAATATTTTAAAATAATATCAGTTTAGAAATAAGTATATTGACATAGTTGTTGACAGATGTCAATGGATTTCCCCACGACGGGGGTTATTTCTAAAAGTTTGTTCACTTTAAAGTGCATAAGTGTACAAATATATCAAAAATTCAGACAAGGAATGCAGATGGCAGTGGCGTACCCAAGAGCTTTCAGGTTATTGCGGTTAAACACATATTCGCGGACACAAGCATGTGCTTGCTTATATAGATATTTGAACACATACATATACTTACTGACTTACAGAGAAGCACAGATATCCATTCTCTCTCAGACACACATATTTTCACTCACTAACTCACACACCATCATGCCTACCTTTATCCGAGAATAACAAACATCTGACGTCTAATCAAATCATCTAAACGCTACAATCTTATGTTCAAATCTAGTTGCAGAACAAAAAAAAGAATATCAAACGAAATCGCGTTTACTTTACTTGTCTAGCTATGCTGCTTTGATATTGATGAGGTGACAAAAACATCGGATCGTGTTTTTGCCGATAACAATAAAATCGATAAAGTAACTCTACAGAATAATCTTAGATAAATTTAAAAGATAATTCTAAATATCTTACGTAAGAATAAACTATATCATAGAATACAAATGACATTTGAATGAAATCAGCAATGATACAACGGTGCCGAAAACTTTTACAATTGGAAATATACTTCATGCTTCATTAATAGAAGATGAGTTTATAAAAGATTAAATAGTAGTTGACTTCGCGTCTAGTTTATTCCGATGCTTTAGCATCTGGATTATTCCGATATTTTATCAATAAGTAAAGTATCAGTTATGTATGTATCGAATCAGTTTTAGTGTTTATTCTGTTATTCTTGTATTCTTGTATTCTTTTATGTCTTTACTTATTTTGCCTTTCGACTGCGGTCATGCTGGGTTACTGTCTTGTTTAGTTGGTGAAATCGACTTCGGTCCTTACGTTTTTTTTTTTCGCCTGAGACTTATTCTGTGTATCTATTTTATTAAACTACTTAAGTCACAGGGACGTAAACAAACCAACATCAGTTTTCTATCGGGGTTGGGAACAAACAGAACCCCCCCCCCCCACAAACAGACGCATATATATATATATATATATATATATATATATATACATTAATATATAAATATGTATGCAAGCATACATACATGTTTTTTATATATGTGTAAATGTATATGCATGTATCGATCTTTCTATCCATATATATATATGGATACATAGATCGTATGTATGTGTGTTGTATGTCTGAGTGTATGTACGTAACACACACACGCATACACACACGCACCTCACACATAGACACACACACACACACACACACATATATGCATATTCATATATACAACGGGCTTCCACACCGTTTCCAGTTATCAAATTTTCTCGAAAAGATTTGGTAGGCCTGGGATTATAGAAGACACTTGCCCAGGGTACTACGCAGAGGAATTGAACCCGAATGCACGTAATTGCCTTGCGAACTTATTAATCATACAGCCACATCTGCGCCGTTTGTTAATATCTTCTAACGATTTGTTCCTCTGAGTGCATCGCAGTTAACTTCATGGGGCTTATATATATGTACAATACTATTTTCATTCATTCTACAACACTGTTTCCTGCAGTAGCAATCAATAATCGAGGGAGTTTGATGAAAATAAGCACAAACGCAATACCGGAATGATGGAGGAAGTAATGATCAAAGTAGAGATAGCGAGAGATGACGTATCGTGTGAATGTTCCTGCTGGCGTCAATAGGTGAAGTATCGAGATGACATAAAATTGACATTAACGGTTCGGTAACATTGATCTGGACCAGGTTAGCTACTACGTTATCACCATGGCTAATATCAATAATTGTCCCCCTTTGTAGAACGGGGGAGAAAAACGTCAGAACGTGTGAAATAATAATTTTGATTTCAAGTTGTACCATAGTAATTAATTACTTTCAGCTTTCTGGTGTTGGTAAAAATATAATAAACTTAATCTACTTAAGAAAATTAATACGCTTATTGTGACTGTCTATAGACACCGTGTTGGAAGAAGCCTTCATCAGGTCAATATTAGTTTCGGTTTGTGTTAATTAAATAATAATTAATGAGATTGTCTTCACGCAGTTTTATTTTAAATTGACGTAGGTTGTAAAATATATTTTTTTGTAAGTGTATCTAAATTTGGTAAGAATACTGGCTTTGTTTATTTCTTTGATTGATTGTTTTTCTTTTAGTGTTTTTACACACGTAATAATTATAACACCAGGCATCCAATCAACGTTTTTCTTTGCCACCACTCAGTCTCCTAGAAATGGCAACCACACATTTATCATAAATCAAACTGTATTGTCTTAATAAAAAGGAAAGATATACTGGACAACGTTATGCGTGCTACATAAAAGACAGGCAGTTCACTGATGGAACCCCTATAAGCATAAGCCTGTTCGATTAGATCTGATCAGTGTCAAAACAAAAACAAAAACAAACAATATACAACGGAGAGTGCAGATATGACTGTGCGGTAAGAAACTTGCTTCTCAACCAACCACATGATTTCGGGTTCAGTCCTACTATGTGGCACCTTGGGCAAATGTCTTTTACTATAGCCTCAGATGGATGAATATCTTGTGAATACATTCGGTAGAGGAAACTGGAAGAAGCCCGTCAGTTTATTAAGATAGATCTCTTCGTGGCTATTAAGTTGTTTTGACTCTTATTTCTAGCAATACTGGTTCTGATTAGGACCCTTGTTCACTTTAGTGACGTATATATTTCTGCCTTTGAGTTGTAAAATTGCAAATTAGCCACCCATATTATTTATAATTTACTCTACCGTTTATGAAATCAACACATGATTTCAACGGAAATCTTAACAGCTGACAAGACGAGATGGGTTTAATCGTAGGCGCAGTGAAAGCTACCGATGCGCATTTAAATGCATTAAGCATCAGCATGCGAAATAATCGTTGTTCTAGCTCTACCTGCAACAGTAGGGGGCTTGTCTCCCTTGTCAGCTCATTAAGATAGTGCTTTTCGTAGCTATTATTGAGTTATTTTGACTCTTAATTCTAGCAATACTGGTGCTGATTAGTGCCACTGTTCGTTTTAGCGACTTATATATTTCTGCCTTTATGTCGTAAAATTGCGAATTAGCCACCCATATATATATATATATATATATATATATATATATAGCATATATAAATCACACTATGTGTGTGTATATTGACTAACGCATACGTTTCCACAATTCTCAACCGATCTTCACCAAACTTTACACACACATTACTTATGTGCCAAGGATGGTCATGCACTATGACATTTTACCCAGAGCTCCCGCGTAAATGGACAAACCAGAAAAATGGTGGTTTACACGGGTTTTTCTCTAATTCATTGTAATGTACATAGTTTTTTGTATGTAGGGTCTTCCATACTTTTTAAATCTATATGGGCGTATATTGGCATTAGATGATATTTTTAGTGATTTTCACATTTTTAAAATTTATTATTTATTTATTACGTTGTAATTGTGTATCATTACTTTCTATAATTTTTATATCGGTGTATATTGTTTGAGGGTTTTGGTTAGAGAATATTATAAAAGTGAAAGGATTTTATATATTTATTTATTCCGACTATTTTCCATACTTTTTTAAAGCAATATGGTCGTATATTTGCATTACAGCATATCTTTTAGTTGTTTTCACCTTTTTTATTTATTATTAATTTATATGTTAAACCATCCAAAGGACAGGTGCATTTGCTAGTATATATATATATGTGTGTGTGTGTGTGTGTGTGTGTGTGTGTGTGTTTGTATGTATATAACTATGTGTACGTATCTTTGTAATTAATATATATTTGTGTGAGTGTATATTATATGTATGTATGTATATACATACATATAATATATGTATGTATAATATGTATGCATATATATGTATGCATATATATGTATGCATATATCATATATATGCATGTGTACAAATATGTATATGTATGTATATATATATATATATATGTGTGTGTGTGTGTGTGTGTGTGTGTGTGCGTGTCCTAAATGAAAACTAATACCAAATCCATCTTCTGGTTACTTAATCAATTCGTATTATCTCAACTAACACAGCGGAATTCCTGACGTAGATCCAACTGAAACACACCCCAACGGTGGATGAGAGCAGGTAACCCAAACCATGTCGGTGCTCTACTCAACACTTCAACACACTAATTGATATATACCTATTACGCTAAAGTATTACACACACACGCACACACACACACACACACACATGCACACGCACATACGTTATATACAGGTTGGGTTTCTTGATTTATTTACCTTAGTTGCGTTTCCTCGTGTTAGGTTATAAGAAAGGGTCTTATACTATGGAAATTATTACTTTGTTATATATTAAGAATATATAACAAAGGAGTATGACTCAATGGTTAGGGCGCCATGTATGTTGCGTTCTGGAGATAGAATCTTTATTCACTCAGCTGTATAAATGACCTGTGAACACACTGGTGCCAAGCTGAATCAGCCTTTGCCTTTTCCTTGGATAACATCAGTGTTATGGTGAGGAGAGGCTGGTATGCATAGGCGATGCTGGTCTTCCATAACCAACCTTGATCGAACTTTTGCTTCGGAGGGGAACTTTCTAGGTGCAATCCCATGGTCATTCATAACCGAAGGGGGTCTTTAGCCTTTCTCCTATATATATATTAAGAATATAAATATGTATCGTATTTTTTCGGATCGTTGTTTGCTTTCTTGGTAAAGCCACCGTTTTTTTTTTCACTTCTGGTTACCTAAAAGGAGCGTCATGGATAATATAAATCGTTGTACATAACATCTGAAAGCAAGACGAGAAACAGTCCCAACAAAAAGATCTTGTAATCATACGATTATTTGTTAAAAAAAAAAATAACAACTAGGGATAGCCAATAAGTAATCCAACAAAAACATCAACAATATCTCTAGGATTCTAGCTCGATTTTGTTTTTAGCGAGCTGGATTGGTATCTCACGCCAGTATATACAGGCGAGTAGTAACATTCTTTTCAGAAAATTCTACGCGGTATTGGAATCAAATAAACGATGTCAGTTATTTAAAATATTTTTACATAATCCTTGCTATTATATTTCACAGATAAGATAAGTTTTGTCACACCCATCTACAGAAGTAGGCTGTAGCTGGTAGTAAAATCGCTAGAGTATTGAACACATTAGTCTGTGATCTTTGGTTACGTCCTTTTATCTTCTGAGATCAAATCCCTCCTACGTCGAATTTACAACTCAATTACGAAAAGAACCTCCTGGGGTTAATATAATATATTATATCATTGAAAACTGTTACTCCAGTATGACCATAGTAAAATAACTAACGCCAGTAAAATGAAACAAGAATATAAAAAAAAACAATTACATGCATCATTTGACGATGCTATCACTTTACATAAGCTTATTGGTAGCCATGATAAGTTACTGTCCTTTGCGATGCATTAATCTTCATGGAATGAATATATGTATGAATACGGGTTTGCAATCGGATGATGCAATGCAGTGCAGAACTAAATAACTGGATTAGTTTGCCTGCAGAGATCCTTAAATGTATTGGTAGGGCTTAACTCGAAATAATACAGGGCAAAACTAAATTAGTATAATATATGTGCTTTAGTTTCTCTCCTAAATTCAAAGGCCTCACTACCAGTAGTATATAGAAATCGTATTCAAGGACAATGTACAATGCTGCAGCAGTTTTTCTTGTTGCTCATGTTGTTTTCTTTGTCGTTTAACTCCTGCCGATCCACTTACGACCATAATGTTTTCATTAGACATCATCCAATGTGTTTTTTTTTCAGTTTAGGAAAGTAGGATGTTTGAATTGAAGGAGACTTGGCTACTGCTTCCAGTCGGTCGATCAACAATGTAGCAGCTCCCTGAAATCAATGTCGTCTTTTAATCTACGGTTCAAACTGAGTCATCGAACCAACAGTCAACAGTGTTTCAGCTATAATCAGCACGTCGTTTTACAGATATCCAGGTCTAATCTCAACCGATGTATCCTTTGTTGTGTAAGACAGTGGGGTGGGATTCGTGAGCTATTTGGCCGCTATTTCAAGTAGATCGAACAACCATATATCCATCCCCTTGTGAACTCTTCAAATTAATGTCTGTAAGCTGTACAGATGATCTAATTGACCTTCATATGATACTGCTATCAACGCTGAACAGATGAAAACCGAAAGTGGCTCTGGTACTATTTGAAATCAACGCGAAGAAGGCAGAGGTTTAAATATATTACACATTTAGTCCTGACCTCTGCCTTGTCTGTCGAATGAACTATCATTTATTAGCCAATGATATTGGCAGAAATAAAGAAAACACTAACATGAACCGTAATAACCACGATAAAAGGATGTTGTCAGCTCTGTGCTGGGAATAATTTTAACATTCAAATACATCGTATTGATAAAATTTATACTAGTAATAAAATGGTATTATGCAATTAAAGCAGAGTGAAATAATTAAAGTCATTATCAGCCATTCATGCTATTGTCAGATATAAATATATAATTTAAATTTAATGCTACAACCCATTTTAGCTGTATGCCGTTCTGAGCTCAATAAAGGGAATGTGTAACTTGAGCTTGTTCGAAATTAATAAAATTAAACACGAGTCTTGAATTAGATTTGAATTTTCGAATTTATCGAAAATACCATACCTAGTCAAAAGGTAAAAACGAAAACTAAATAATTTCATTTTTATGTATATAGACATAAAATCGTTATGCAATTCTTCAGCTCTTCCCTCTTACAAATATACTTAAGTGTGAGATAACTGCTGGTAAATTTCATGATAATGTGCAATAAGTTTAGGAAGAGAAACTAATTAGTGTCAAAGTGTATAAGTTAAAGTGGTAAATCCCGATGGAGACTGGACCGGAAATAGTGTCTTATAATAGTCGAGGGACATAATGGAATGTATAAATAGCAAAAATATTATTCTTCGTCAAGGAACCTATATAGGAAGCCAATATTACGAACGGGATGTGCATATGCTTATTGTACATTAGTGCCTCTTCCATTGTCTGTGTAAACTTATGTGAGGAAGTGGACGAGCACAAATTAAATACACAATAGAATTTGATAACTTCCTTGAATCATATCTAAACGTTTCTGTGGACCAGACAAAATTTGATTGCCAGAAGCCAAACATACCGAACATAACTATAGGATACATAAGGGCAAGAGGCCTTTGTTGAGATGGTAAATAATCTTCCTAAACTGTCGCGGCTTGAAGATAAAAGACTTTATGGCTCAGCCGTTTTGGCACCGCCTATTCGGCGTTGTTGATTCGGGGCTGACTTATTTGACAGTAGATGTTTTGATGTTCCTCTCGTTTTAATTTTTTCCCCATTCACACCCCTATTTCTAGTTTCCTGTCTGTCTGTCTCTCTGTCTGTCTTTATTCCCCTCTGTCTCTGTTTATGTGAGTAAGCATATAGTTTATAATTGTATTTATGAGTAATATTTCTCTTCCCTCTCTCTCTCTCTCTCTCTCTCTCTCTCTCTCTCTCTCTCTCTCTCTCTCTTTCTTTATTTTCTAAATTTTTTTTCGGTTTCAAGATTTCGTTTACTTCTTTGTTGACATTTTGCAACCAACACTAATTTCTCCACAAACCTCCATTACCATAATCGTCGTCATTATCATTATTATGTTTGTGTTTGTAAGCATATGTAATCTTATTCCTTCTCTCTCTCTCTCTTTAATTTTATCTGTATATAAATATTTCTTCGCACGCGCACACTTTTGACTCCACCACTAAAAAATAAAGACACCAAAACGGCCATGTCAAGACGTCAGTGTCCAGGCAGCGGCGCCTCATCGTCTCACTCCAGCTGCATGCTTATAAGGCATAACTCAACACAAGCGTTAAATATAGCATTAATGTTGTGTGTAGTATTTTTAAATGTTCAAGTTTATAAAGTTTATTTTTGTGTGTGAAGAGTCATGTGTTTTTTTTTATGTGTATTCTGTGCGGTCCTG
>NC_068993.1:41951162-41951954 GCF_001194135.2 Octopus bimaculoides | reverse complement strand
ACCTTATGAGTGGATTTGGTAGACGGAAACTGAAAGAAGTTGTGTATAGATTGACCCCAGTAAGCAACTGGTACTTAATTTATCCACCCCGAAAGAATGAAAGGCAAAGTCGACCTCGCCGGCATTTGAACTCAGAACGTAACGGCAGATAAAATACCGCTAAGCATTTCGCTCGGCGTGCTAACGTTTCTGCCAGCTCGCCGCCTTAATTCTCAGAAATATTAACCGGAAAATGTCCGAATGCACTTTTCTTAATTTTTCTCCCTTAGTCATCCGTTTTCATATCTGAATGCTGACAGCACAGTATCCTTGCGATTACCACCACCACCACCACCACCACTATCGACGACCACCGTCGATGACGCTACAGCCGCACCACCTTCACAGCTGCTTCAACTACTACTACTACTACTACTACTACTACTACTACTACTACCGCCTATGCCTGCAACTTCTATTAAAAAATACTATATATAGCATTTGCAATTAACAGCTCTAGAATTAGCAGTAGGAACTGTTACAGCAGTTGCTTTGAAATAAGCGCACAGATCATTGCCTGTCAATTCCTGCCACTGCTTCATTGAGTGATGATGCAACACTTTACAAGGGATCACATCTGTTCAAAACTGGGCCTTTTGTTTCGTTCAAATGACTCAGATTATTATTATTATTATTATTATTATTATTATTATTATTATTATTATTATTATTATTATCATCATCATTATTATTATCATTATTATTATCATTATTATTATTATTATTATTATTATTAGTAGTAGTAGTAGTAGT
>NC_068993.1:41944215-41950996 GCF_001194135.2 Octopus bimaculoides | reverse complement strand
TCCAGGCCTTGTGCCTAAAACAAAAAAGGATTATTATTATTTGCTGTTGTAATAGAATTAGTAGTAGTAGTAGTAGTAGTAGTAGTAGTAGTAGTAGTAGTAGGTGGAGGAGGAGGAGGAGGAGGAGGAGGGGGAGCTGGAGGAGGAGAGGAGGTGGAGGAGGTAGAGGAGACGCAGTGGGAGGAGAAGGAACAGTAATAGTAAGGTAGCGATAAAATAATTACCAGTTGAACACTGGAGTCGATGTAATTGACTCAACCACACCTCTCCCAAGTTGACCTTGTGGAAACATTTTGAAATTATTATTATGTAACTAAAGAAAGATTTAAAGAAGAAATGAAGAAGGCATATTTCAGGCTACTCCAGTTTAATTAGTTGAAAAATGACTACCAGTGACAGATGGTGTTCAAACCTCCAATTCACTGATGAACTTCCACTGAGTTCAGGTCTTGTACATGCATTCAAACGTCTCAGAAATCTGAAGAAGTTCATTCAACACGAGGCACTAGGTTCGAGTTTGGAAAAAGTTACACTATCTTATTGATTTGTATTGTATATAATATGGAACACATGCTTGCTATCTTCTCTATCTTTTCTATCACAGCTTTAATGGCCTCTACTCCTCAAAGCTGGTTGGTTTTAAACCTGCATCATTCAGACACTCTATATCTCACTTCTTTTCTTCGGTCTTGTTGCGTTCAATTCATTTCCACCCTGTACTATGCCTCATACCCAGTTCTTTCAGCTAAGAACATCTTCCATCTAGAATCCTCTCTTGCTCATATCTTTATTGCAGGTATTGATTGGCCCGCAACGAATCAGATAGAACATTAAATGCACCAGTCGTCTCTGAGGGCCTGCACGAGCTATGGGAATTGCCTCTTCTTCCACACAAAAAAGACTTAGTGTCGATATAATCGACTATCACATCCCTAAATTCCTGGCCTTAAACAAAAACAATTATTCCTAAAGTATTAAAATGGTAGAATCGTTAAAGCGTTGGGAACAATGTATTGGATAACTTTTCCCGGCGCGTTTTATCCTGTGCACAAATCAGGCAGTGGTCAGTTTTGCTGTTCATTCTTCGGGGTCGATAACTTAAAGTACCAGTCAAGTACTAGACGGTCGATGGTAACGGTTAACTCCTTTCCTTAATTTATTCATTTATTTACTTATATGCTTTGTGCCTAAATGAGGAACCATTATTATTTCAAGGGTGATGAGCTGGTAGAATCGGTAGCGCATTCGACGAAATGCTGCTCAGTATTTGGTCCATTTTTACATTCTGTTTTCAAATTCCGTTGAGGTCGACTTTGACTTTCATCATTTCGAGATTGATAGATTAAAAAACAGTCAAATACGGGAGTTGATTTAGTAGTCCCCTACCAGAATAGTACCCTACCAGAAAATTCCAAGCTTTGTGCCTATAGTGGATAATTAAAAGGGTACTGACCTGGCTAAATCATTAGCACATCAGACGAAATAATTAGCGGCTATACTTCTGTTTTTTTTTTATGCTCTGAGCTTCGATTTCAATGCTGTCAAATTTGCCTTTCATTCTTTCGGCGTCGATAAAATGTAAAGCACCAGTCAAGTCCAGTGTTCTATATGAGCGACTAATACTCTCCCTCAAAAAAAAAAAAAAAAAAAATGATCTTTGGCATTGTCCCAGATTTTGAAAGAATTACTATGGTCGTTATTATCATTTCTTTGCAAACCTGTATTTCTTCGCACGTATGTGGAGAGAAGTATCACTTTTGGAAGATGTTTTTGTTCGCCTTCATTAAATATTAAAACCGCTAATAGAACAGATGATGTCCTTTGCTTTCTCGATTCGCTGAAAATTACTCGGCTATTTTTAGCTGCAGTTGAAGGTGTCAGAATAAATCGCAGGACGGTTTGACCTATTGATGTTACATCGAAACAACAGCCTTTAGGGATAATTTCGGGTTTGCCAATTACACATTTTATGTACACAATTTAGTTGTTCACATAAAAGAATCGATAATATATCACTGCACAGCAATCAGAGATTTTGAAGAGACTAAAGAAAATGAACAAACTGTCTGGTATTCCTTTATTACAGCCACCGTATCCAATTTCATTTTCCACTTGTTTTAACTAACAAATCAAATGACTATATATATATGTAAAGAAAACGGACGTTAATATATATTATTTGTCTAATAAAATGATGTGGCTATATTAAGTTACTTTATTAAAAGATTTGTGATGTTCGACGTATTTACTAATTCTAAGGAAAGTTCAGTTACATTGTATTTCATTACGTTTAAGCCACTTAAGTTCCACGGAAGGTTCCTTCTGTGTCATATGTAATATCATTAAGGTATTTATGTATATGTATGTCATTATTCAGTTTATTTCAAGATTTCTTGCCAATAGAGAAATAACTGGTTTCTAACTTAGATTCAGGGTTCCTTCATTGGAATTTCAACATCAACAGCAGGGTATTTTTGTATGTATGTATGTATGTATGTATGTATGTATGTATGTATGTATGTATGTATGCAGGCATGCATATATGTATGCATGCATGTATGTATGTACGTACGTATGAATGTATGTATGTATGTATGTATGTATGTATGTATGTATGTATGTATGTATGTATGTATGCATGTGCAAATTTGTATGCTTTATGTATGTATTCTCATGCATACAGTTACATATCTAGACATGCTGATATATATTTAAATACTAAACTTCTGGAAAATTTTACAGATTTCTACAGCTCCAGTGATGGATCGGATGTGTAGTTTTCGAATTAGCTTTCTTGTCTCTGGTTTTGAGAAGTCTAATTTCTGAAGATTGGTATTTAGGCAGTGTGTTACATATCCCAGGGCCCCATTGATTACAGGTATAAATCTAAACTTGTAATCTGGATAGGGTAATTGCAGAATTCTCAATAGTTCAGCATAGGTGGTGTCTTTTTTCACTGATCTTCAGTTTTATGTTTAACATCAGCTGGACAGTTAAGTATGTATATATGTATCTTTTATCTTATACTTGTTTTTTTCATTTTGAATACGGCCATTCTGGAGCACAACCTTGAAGCAGTTTCGTCGAACAAAATTACCCCAGGATTTACCTTTTTAAAGCTTAGTGCTTATTCTACCGGTCTCTTTTGAAAGATCTCTAGTCACGTGTTCCCAAACACACCGACACTGGTTGTCAAGCAGTGGTGAGAGACAAACACATACACACACACGCGCACACACACACATATATACACACATTTACGACGAGCTTTTTTCAGTTTTCGTCTACCAAATCAACTCACAAGGCACTGGTCAGCCCGAAGGTATAGTAGAAGAAGCTTGCCGGAAGTGCCACACAGTGGGATTGAACCCGGAAACATATGGTTGGGAAGCAAGATTCTTACCACACACACAATGAAAGTTTCGTGTGGTGATAGTGTTTTGGTCTATATATTTATACATATATAATACAGTGGTGAATTGATGCTTTTGTTCAGCAGCATACGTGAATAATGTTCAACATATATTTACTAATTCCAGTTGTTTGTATTTAATTACAGTCAAGGCATTTAAGGATTCTTATGTGGTTTATAATACACAATTTAGCCCGCGTGTGTGTGTGTGTGTGTGATCCTCGAATCTGTGAAAGACATCAGTGCAATTTCTAGCTGAACAATCTGCAGAGATGATTCTTGTATAGTGATCAAATATATGTGCTGCACATAAGCACACTCCTGCCATCAAATCGAAATTGTGTGAGCAGGTTCAGGGTATGCCATACATCTGATGTCGTCACAGAGATTACAGCGCCACATGAGATGAAGTGTTTTGCTCAAGGTTCACAATGCACCACCCGTACCGGGAATCGAACTCTCTATCATGCCATCGTGATTGCAACACCCTAACCACTAGGCCACTCTCTCTCTCTCTCTCTCTCTCTCACACACACACACACACACATATACACACCGAGAAACATATACTTCTAGCATGGGGACAAGGCATGATATTTAGGAGGCAGTTAGTCGATATCACTAACCCCAGTACTTGACTGATACGTTATTTCTTCGAATATGGAAGAATAAAAAGCATAGCTTTCCTTGGCTGGATTCGAACTCATGGCTCAAAAAGTCGAAAGAAATACTTTGCAGCATTCACATTCTATTCGTTGTCCTAACGACACTACCACATACCACTAACATTGTCTATCTATCTACACACACATACATATACATATATACACCTCCATATACATATCTATCTATTTCTCTCTCTCTCTCGCAA
Source organism: Octopus bimaculoides (assembly GCF_001194135.2). NCBI lineage: Eukaryota > Metazoa > Mollusca > Cephalopoda > Octopoda > Octopodidae > Octopus > Octopus bimaculoides. Next base: position 41,946,713 of record NC_068993.1, on the reverse strand, counting down.
CACGGTCTCTCTCTATATATATGTGTATATATATATATATATATATATATATATACACACACACATATAAAACGATTGATTCGTTTGGAATGTTTATTTTATATATTTCCACATTGCAATAGTAATGCGGTGTTTTTTGTTCAGCAGCATAGATGAATGAATACTCGGTTGGCGTTCAACCAAAAAGAGCTACCGTTCCAATTAGGTTAAAATATGATTGGGTGAGAGTTTGGTTACGAATTCAACATTGAAACAACGATGCATGTTGAATGGTGAAAAAGTGTTCTGTAGTGAACCACTGATTGGCTAGTTGGACCTCTCTTTTGAACTAAAACGTCTAACGAGATTGTTGTTCACGAATGCATAGACTAAAAAAAATATTCTAAAAAGATAAACAAAAAAAAAGAAAAGAAAAAGATTAACGCAGAATTTCTGTGATGTTACTAATAATAAAAAAAAAATTAGTAGTTGAGAAATTGTCGATTTATCATCGTGAAATCTAAGTAATGAAAATTTCATTTATAAATGCGTGACATTATGGGTAGAATAGTATTCACTGGAATCAGTCAGAGACATAAAATGTATTTTAAAAATATAATTTAAAAATGCCTTTGATGATATTTAAGTTTTTAATTATTTAGTTTATAAAACGTTGCACACCAATTTATAATGCTCATTCGATCTCCAACGAACAGTATACACTTAATGACCTTCTATTATATTTAATCATTGACCAGAAAATATAAATGATTACTAGCGCATTAAATTATAATTTTTTTTTTTTTTAGAATTCCGGTCACATTAATTTTTTTTAATTGGAGAGAAGTTGCTTCCTAATAGAAAGGGGTGATTCCTATGTATGCATGTGTCTGTAAAATGATTTTCAAATCACTGACACGAGGTAACACCGATTCATGGTGCTGGTATTGTAATCGACATTTTACTGTTTATTTATGAGAGAAGTAATACTGTAAAGGGAGACGCATGTCAGTTTAACTAAATATTTGCATGGTGTTAAAGTTTATAAACAATTAAACTGTAATTCTGAATCTGAACGTTAGCAGACCGTCATTTCCTCACTTCAAATGAATAGATATCTAAATCACAATGCTATTAATGTACTGCATTTAGATTATTAATCATTTATTATGCTTGAGACAATTGATATCAGGAACAGACTTCTTGAACTTCTCATACAGTGTAAGTCAAATTGGCCTACAAACCAAAATGCTATTCGTAAGTTCAGACATTCTTCAGAAAAGTCGCAGACATATTTATTTAAAACAGTTCAACTATTTGGAAGAATACAGTTTCTTAATAAAAACAGGAGTAAAGTATTACCAACATTCTATTTTTTTGCTTGAGATCTAGGATTCATAAGGCTCGTTATCCCTTTTCCATGACGTTCAAGGGACGGCGATCGCAATATTCCCCTGAAAGACATACCGGCTCAATACTAGTTTCAAGTTTACCAGTTTTTGAGGGGGGAAGACAGCCCTAGAACATGACTGATACTTTATTTCATTGATCCAAATAAAGTGAAAAGCAAGGCTGACCTCGTGGGGATTTGAACCGAGATCTTTAAGAGCCCGAAGAAATACTGCTAAGCAGTTTGTCGGATGTGCTAATGATTCTGCCTGCTCACCGGTTTCAACACTCAATAGGTATTGTTTATATTATTGTTTGATTGGTTTAGTGCAAATATCAGCAAAACTTGGTCCCTATATATGTATTATATTTGTGCTACTTATTCTATCTAACCAAATTATGTGCCAAAAGGCAATTCGTAAGATCTTGTCATTCTTTGAAAAAAAAAAAAGAAAAAAAAAAAAGGGAAAAAGGGCTGTCCAAATCTACCGAAATAAAAGACATTTAAATACAGAGAATATTTTATTTCGATCAGAATTTTAATTCTTAAATCTAACAGGGTTAAATGTTATCGATTCAACAATGTGTTCGGTGCAAGATTGTGTCGTCGTTTGATCAACATTTCAAAACAAAGTATGTAGGAATAGTATAATAATCTTCAAAACTGATACACGTTATAAAAAGAAGCAACACGTGAAACAATACCGAATGAAATTGAATAATCTTATCTCAATTATTCAATTATTCAAAAACAAACAAAATCTTAATCCTCAATATAAAGCTAGAAATTCTCCGAATCAATAAGTGTACATAGAAATATGAAATATTTTGGAACTCTTTAGCTTCAGTTTACTGATATTCATTGTACCCAAACGTGTGCAGTTATTAACTTTATTTTCCTTCTGTTCAATTTTTTTTTCTTACCTTCTCCTACGTTATAATTCTCTTTTGCTACCCTGCGTATCTTTCCTGCTTTCAGAATATGGGAGTGCATAATTACGCATATACATATACATATATATGTGTGTGTATGCGTGTGTGTCTATGGAGGAGTATGTGTGTATGCATATAAATACATATACATACATATATATATATACATATATATATGTATATATATATATATATAT
>NC_068993.1:41940541-41943177 GCF_001194135.2 Octopus bimaculoides | reverse complement strand
AGAGAGAGAGAGAGAGAGAGAGAGAGAGAGAGAGAGAGAGACGTTCGTTATAAATGCGAGAAAGTAATAAATACATAAAATAATGCCTATATTTTATTAAACCTTCTTGAATTATAACGCGTTGTTTCATATTACCGATTACAGAAATGATTGAAGATAAGAAAGATGCATAGTATACATAAGCAACAATATTCGCAAATAGAGGAAAATATTATTGAGCTACCATGCATTGACATTTTATTGGTCACTAATAACAACTAAGTTATTAACATTATTAAGTGCATATCCAGCTCATCCATCAACTCAGAAATCATGTAATATTTCTGCATACGACCCCATGTCTCCATTAAAGGCAGTGACTTCAAAGATACAATATATAATATTCAGAATGATATGAATATTCATAAAGGTAAAAATTGAAAGCGAAATATTTAATTACATAAGCTTCTCTATAATATAAATCTTCGCTCAAATGCTTCGGAGTTTGCTACGTCTCATAAATAAGTATTTCCTCGTAGTATTACACATTATGAGAGCAGTAGTAAAATAACGGGAAGAAGAGTAGCCACTGTTTCAAATTATTTGCTGCCTCTGCAGCCTGTATAGACAGTCGAGTCCGGTTTGCAGTAGAAGCACATAAAGCTCTTTTCTTCTACGTAATTATAATAAACCGATTTTTTGTCCTAAAATCTATGAGTATTTCTACTTCGGAATCTTTTTGAAAACAATTTCGTGGTCTCATAAGATAAAAATTACATGAAAACTAATTTACAGAAAAAGAGAAAAATGTAATCAGAGGGTTAATTGGAAGACTAATTCTTTTGGTATATATATTCGGCTCATGACGTTTTTCCCAAAGATCTAAAAAAAATTATAAACTCCAAACGCATTAATTTTTCCCCAGACTAAACCAAAGAATATGCAAAGTTAAAAATTGCACATATCATACACAACAATCAAAACTTTATCTATGAAACTCATACAGAAAGCTAATTCTAGGTTTTGCCATAATATTAATCAAGACAAAACTGAAACAAATACCAGTTTAAATTTCGACAATAAAGGAAAATGCTTTTGTACTATGCTAACCATAAATTACTTTTAAACATGAGAGAGATAATTTCCTTGCCAACTCGAAATGTATATTAAAAAATGCAGTAAAGATAATGCAACAGGTAGAGGAATTAAAAGTAACATAGACGCACGTCACGTTTCTTCGGTTATGAAATAATAGTTTATCAGCTATCAAGTGGTTCAGTGATAATTAGCTATTGTGAATTTACATAGTTTGAGATTATAGTCTTACATCTATTATCAAGTAGTTCACTAACAAATAATAAGCACTATTGTAGATTTACGAAGTTTGATATAATGAAGTTCTGCCTATTAATAAGTGAATTGTTTCTTCAAAAAGAAACGATTCAGGGGATTCAGGAATTGATATTAATTATGCAAATATATTGTTGTTTTTTTACTTTTAAAAGTTAATTCTTTATTGTTGAGGCGGACACCAATTGTTTGATGAGATCCTACTGAGATCTTACTGAGGGACATCTGTTTCTAAATTAATAGGTATGCATATCATTGATTTACTTCTAAAGAACTACAGCAATTTAGAATTCGGTATTTATAGCGATGATGGACTACTCATTTGGTGAATTTTAAACGGCTATGAATAGGATGCTGTTGGGATGTGTTTTATCAGGCTATTTATCAAAATAGGTTTAAAAAGTTCAGTAAATGGAAACTGAAATATCGTTATTTTCTTAGACATACCTCAATACTTATTTATTGGTAAATACGAACCACAAAGTAGCATAACAAAGAATTTTAGTATATTAATATATAAATTCCAACATATCTGATATAATTGTCGAAACAGACATCTAGCTTTATGCTCAAGCAAATAATCATTGAAATTGGTGGTCCTTACAATGGATTCCAAAATAGAAGACTACGTAGAGGACACCACTGATATTCATAGACGGAAAAATTGCAAATGAAACTGAAGTTTTATTTGTTTGTCAAGTAATTTGGTCAGAGATCGTATGTTGAAACTAAACCACTTACATCTCTTCCTCGTCCAATCTGACGCACAATCGCCCTTTCATTCCCATTCTCTTCCTTTCCCCAATTCTTTATCTGGCCAGAAAAAGAAAATCGACCTGACAAGTTTCAACTTATGTCACTTCACAAGAAATCGATTCCTACAGAGAGTAGTAGCTTATATCTATTTATAATATACGCAAACTTGCCTTAGAATTCATTTGTGTTGTTTGATGATTGAGTCGTTAGTAACGTGAAATAATAAATTATGAGTAATGCAGCTCTGTGTTGGATGAATAAATTCACGCAAATTAAGGTATAAGATATATCAATGTGTTCGCAAATGTTAGTGCTTACATTTAGTCACGGAGTTTCCTTACTTCTGTGCAGAATATATACTTCGCACTGTGATGCTGAAAACTAGATTTCAAGATTTCTAATACATACATACATACATACATACATACATACATACATACACACACACACATACATATATACATACATTCATACATGCATACTTACATACACACATACATGCACATACATGCATATATACATACATAATATATACATATATATATATATAT
>NC_068993.1:41935386-41940257 GCF_001194135.2 Octopus bimaculoides | reverse complement strand
ATATATATATATATATATATATATATATATACATATATTTATAACCATATATATATCTATACATATATCTATATATATTAAATACACACACATACACACGCACACACACACACACACACACATAGATGAAAGTGCGTATGCGCCAGAAACTATTGTTAAGCCCTTTGCTTTCTCTCTCTATGGGCGGAGGAAGGCGCTCAATGTGACTAATTTCATGTCACTTTACGACATCATCAGATTACAATCATTCACAGACTAGCTTATAGCTAATTGCATTATACACTATTTACGTTAGATACACGCTCGGATTGCTGTTTTGTCTCTTTAGAAGCAGAAATTTCTAGGAGGAGGGAATACCCAGTCACCTCGCTCTCGTCCCTTTTAACCGCTTCTTACGACACGCAGGGAATACAGCGACAGCATTCTACTGGTCCCCCACCTCCCAATTGCAGTAGGGTTTGCTAGTTATCCCATAGCTGGGACCCTTATAGGTGTTACCACCCCGGGCCAGTGTAGACCTGAGAACAATAGTGTCTAAGAAGTGGTTCCACACTCTTCAAACTCTGAAACCAAGGCCCCAGAGTCCCACTACCGGATGTAGTTTAGATTCATACCCAGGATGTGTGGATGGATGCAATGAGGAGAGCTTTGGTGATTAGATGTGTTGGGGTGATAGAGGCAAGAGAGTTTATAAATGATAGAAAAGCCTGGAGAGTGTTTGTGGACGGATGAGCGAATTGATGTTGCTCAAAGAGCTACGGAACCAGCATGGTGCAGCGGGGGATAAACCAGCATATGCTGTGAGGCTCCGCTGCTGATATCGGGGGTTGCGTTCTATGCTTTGACCCGGGCATAGGATGGGGCTCGCTTCGCTGAACTGGGAAATGAATGGAGTGCTTGGTTGTGTGTTTGTTGTGGCTACCCCCTCCTAAAATAATGGGAAATAGGACTGGATATATATAAAAAAACAAGCTCCAATAGAACTAAATTCACCTCTCTTTATTCACATAAGTTTGTGTGTAGTAATTAATTACTAGAAGCACGACACGATGTTAGATGGAATTAAATATGGATAAATATAATTATATAAATCAGGGCCGTATCACTTTAGGGTAAGGTAAAAGATTAATGAACCAACATTATCCATTTTACATTTGAGTTTTCTCTAGTTTTGTGGAATCTGCTATTCTGAACAATAGATTGTGTAAGAAAACATTAATACATCCCGCGAGCTTCTTATCAATGATCTTATCAAACAGCGTGAGTCCAAATTAAGACAAAAAAAAAATCTTCTGTAGACTTGAATATTCCCAGCAAAGCGAATAACATTTTAATATTTGTTTCCATTTATTCATTTACTTATTTACTTATTTATTTTTATCTGTACTGATGTTTTGTTAAAACTCAACGGAGTAATTTTCGCCATCGTCATTTTATGACAATTGTGAAAATGAAAGTTCCAAATTGAATCGGCAATCCGACACCAAACTTCCCTGGAGTATATGTTTTCTTTCAGAACAACAAACTGTCTACTCTAAAGCTGTCATTGTCCTTTGTTATTTCAGTGAAACCAGGACCAACCACTTTCCGCTACACTTTCTCCAAAAATTACTTATCTTACCAAAACTACTCCGTCATCACCGTTTTGTTTATAGCGTCAAATTGTGAAAATCTATGCCCGTCTCATCATAGAACGGAGACAATTTCATAAATGTCAGCACATTTCTGCTGTCAGTAAAGTAACCAGAGTAGATTACAAGTGAATAGAAAATATGTAGGTTGTTTTATTGTAATTAGAACTAGTAATTTCCACGCGATGTAATCCGATTAGACCGCATGACGAATGTTATTGTCTCGTCGGAACGAAGCAGATAATCTGAAAATATCTTTGAATAGTGTTCATAATAAAACATTGAAATAACTGACCACCGAGAAAGAGTGAATGACATTACGTATATGTTAGTACACATGTATGTATGTAGTTATATTGTATGTATGTGTGTGTGTATGTATGTATGTAGGTGGGTAGGTAGGCAGGCAGGCAGGTAGGTAGGTAAGTAGTTAGGTATTTATGTATGTGTGCTGGCATACATGAGCATATGTACAGGTGTATTTTGTCGAGTGAATGTGTGATTATATACATTGCATAGGTGTGTGTCTGTTCATCCACCGATCTATCCATCAATCTATTTATATTCTATTTAGCAATATACCCATCTCTAGGGCGGCGTGCTGGCAGAATCGTTAGCACGTCGGGTGAAATGCTTAACGGTATTTCGTCTGTCTTTACGTTCTGAGTTCAAATTACGCCGAGGTCGACTTTGCATTTCATCCTTTCGTGATCGATTAAATAAGTACCAGTTATGTATGCACTGGGGTCGATGTAATCGACTTAATCCCTTTTCCTGTCCCTGATTGTCCCCTCTATGTTTAGCCCACTGTGGGCAATAAAGAGATTAATATACCCATATCTATCTGTCTGTAAGTCAGTCTGTCTATGACTTTCTGTCGGTCTATATATGTGTAAGTATGTATGTATACATACAGCGGCAAGCTGGTAGAATCGTTAGCCATGTCGAGCAAAATGCTTAGCGGTATTTTTATCCTTCCGGGGTGAATAAAGTAAGTACTAGTTTAACACTGGGTTGATGTAATCGACTTACCCCTCCCCTAAAATTGCTGGCCTTGTGCCAAAATATGAAACAAATATGCATAGAGAATCTTAGAAGAACCAGCTCTAAAACTGACGATCTGCAGTTTCTACTTTATTCTGGGAAAGCATGTCGCTAACTAAAACAGTTAGGACTTCGGTGGGAGTCAGTTGGGATCATGGAAATATCATTATTTTTTTGTAGGATTAGAGCGGCGAGCTGGCAAAATCGTTAGAACGCCGGGAGAAATGCATAGCAGTATTTCGTCTGTCGCTCCGTCCTGAGTTCAAATTCAGCTGAGGTCGACTTTGCCTTTTATCTTTTCGGGGATCTATAAAATAAGTACCAGTTGTGCGATCGACTATAACCCTCCCCTAAATTTCAGGCCTTGTGCCTATAGTAGAAATATTATTTGTAGGATTTATGTTAGTTTGGTTTGGTTAGAGAATGAAAATGCGATATTTTGACTGAAACAATTTTGGAATTTTTAATAATGATTTTTTAATCTTCATTATGTGCAAACAAGTATCATTTGGAGTAAAATGAATTAACTCAGGGTAGACACTTTTTAATTTAACAGCGCATTTAACCAGCTACTGCAATTTAAACATTCAACTCCTCAAGTTTTAGGTTTGGTGTAAAACATTTTCTCCTTAAAATCCACTTGTATGGTGAGTTTGATAATAACGTGCAAAAGAATCTTTAACAATTTTATTAATAATATTGGACAGTGTAAGGCATCTTATGCAGCTGATTAGAATATAACTGTTGGTCTGTTTATCTATCTATCTATCTATCTATCTATCTATCTATCTATCTATCATCTCCCTATCTATCTATCTATCTATCTAACCATCTCCTTCTGTCTTCTTTGTCTCCCCACCTCTCGAGCTCTCTGTGCATATAAACCTGTCACTAAAGGATATCCCCCTAACGAATAGAACTGAATATATATATATACAATGCATATACATATATTAGAAAAGATTTGTGTATGCATATATGTCCGTAAAGTTTACATAAAACAGCCTATATTCAACCACATAATTCGTGCAGCGTTGACTCCATACAAATGAACGAAGCCTGTTACTTCCTAAGAGAAATATTTATAGCTCTATAAATGTACAATTATCAAGTGCATATTCGTGTTTGTAAATGCAAACATGGATTTTCGTGTACGTATATTAGTGCATTTAGAAATAATACTCTCAAGACACACCTAAAAACTAGCATCACATTCTAATCAACTCTATTATTCAAAGCATCATTCTTTGATACTATGGCTGGTAAATGCGATACAAATGTCTAAAATGTATCTGAATTCAGAGAAAACCTGTATGAGCAAGTTTTCTTTCTTTCTTTATTTATTTACTTATATTATTCAGCAGATATTTTATTCATATTGTTCCCTTACATTGCAGTTTATAGATTAATGCTTAAATACAAACCCGTTAATCTGTGTATAGCAACAGGAGCGCCTGAAAGGACTGTTTGCTTGTCCTTTCCTCTAGCAAACACAGAAGGAACGCACCACATATAATCCAATGATCTTTTAGAGTGATTCGAACTGTTCGTTAATGGAAGCATACTGCAAAGGTGCATTTAATCAAACGCATACAGATTCATACACGCTCAGACACAGGAAACACACGCATATGTCTATATGACGTATATAGTTTATATGATGTATATATATATTTATACATATTTTTTGGTATATATATGTATATATATATATATATATACATATATATATATATATATATATATACATATGATTGTACATACATACATATAAGTTCATACACGCACACAAGCACGCACACAGAGACACATACGCACGTATATACAAAAGTGTGTGTATGTGTGTATGTGTGTGTACGTGGATAGAGATCGATTGATAGGTAGACAGATATTGGCACGAATATTTCGTTAGGCTCATTCATAGGCACATATATTTCATACGTATAGCAATTTATCTGTCAGATATACACATGCATGTATACAAGGAATTACAAACCTTCTCCATCCCACCACCATCACCACCACCACATCACACATTCACATACACATGCATACAACGGCTCACACATACGCAGCATTCTTGTTTTGTAAAAACTTCACAAAAGAATTCCGTCCGCCATTGAATTCAGACCAACCTACATTAGTAATATCATGCAAGCAATGTCTGTAGAGCTTCTTATAAAAAGCAACAGATAT
>NC_068993.1:41933780-41935160 GCF_001194135.2 Octopus bimaculoides | reverse complement strand
ATATATATATATATATATATATATATATATATATATTTATACGTACACACATTATATATATATATGTATCATTTAAACACATGCACACGCATATATGCATATAGATATGTGTATGCGCATGTGTGTGTGTATATATTTATATATATACATACATGCATACACATGTTACGTAGTTGGGAATATATACACACATAAATATTTGTTTGTTTATTTATAGGTTCTTCAAGCTGAATCTGTTGATTACTGACTGGGGTGCTTTCGTCTCTACTTTCTAGTTTTCTTCCTTTCTTTCTAGTTTTTTTTAAAGTATTGATTAGAATCAGATACAGAGAGGTTAATAGTGGGAAATGTACAGGGAAAGAAGGATGAAATGAATAAGAAATGCCATGGAATATATGAAATAGGAAAAAACGCTGGTGTTTTCTCAGTAATATAATAGATATTAGAAACTAATATATCAAAAAATCTAAGGGAAGAATTTAAGAAACATTTATCACGAAACGATCATATTTAGCCAGTGTGCAAGAGAAGTAATTCGTATGTTTATAAACACTTTATACATAATGTGGCGGGTGGCCTGTGTTTACTTCAAAATTTTTCTTCGTTCGAAGAATCATTTATGAGATTATAATAGCAGATTAGAAAACAGTACACGTGTGAATTAAGGCAGGTTCTTTATCGTTTTCTTTTTAGTTGTTGCAGTCCTTAGACTCTGCGGCCATTCTGGGGCACCACCTTGAAAAACTTTAGTCGTATATACGTCGGGTTCAGTTTCGCTGCGTGTCACTTCTATATCGCTCCGTGACAACAATCAATTCTTTCAGAGTGAAGATCATGGACGCTGTTAACTCGTCACTGTCTCACCCTCTCATTGTATGTGTGCGTGCGTGCGTGCGCGCGTAAATGTGCTTCCGTGCATGTGCGTGTACATGCTTGTGTGCGTGTGTGTGTGTGTGTGTTCGTGCGTGTGTATGTGCGTGTGTATATATATGTATGTATGCGAAGGCGCGTGGTTTAGTGATTACAGTATCCGGCTCAAGATCGTAAGGCTGTGAGTTCAATTCCCAGCCACGCATTGTGCCCTTGCGCAGGATACTTTCTTTCACGTGGCTCCACTTCACTGAGTTGGAAAATATGATTTGTACCTGTATTTCAAAGGCCCAGTCTGGTCACACTCTGTGTCACGCTGAATCTCCCTGAGAACTACATTAAGAGTACACGTGTCTGTGGAGTGCTCAGCCATATGCAAGTTAATTTCAAGAGCAGGGAGTTCGTTGATCGGATGAACTGGAACCCTCTTTGTCGTAACCGATGGAGTACCGTTATATAAATACATACACACATACATGCATATATATATATATATATATATGTATATAT
>NC_068993.1:41932422-41933404 GCF_001194135.2 Octopus bimaculoides | reverse complement strand
TAAGTGAGAAAATGCATACATTCATCTGTGTTAATTCTGATTGTTGTATAAATGATTTTAATTAAGCGTGATACACGGTGAAGTTTTATAACGGATTTTTAATTTATGTTGAGAAAGCAATATATTTTACAACACATCTAATTGAACAAGTTGATGAAGTGACTATAATGCGAAGAAGAATTACGAAAAGACCAGAAGCATTCAGGAAGATAATAAAAATTGCGGGAACATAATACAAAAATGAGATAAATTATATAAACTAATATAAAAATACGTAAACATACTATTAATTTATAAAGCAGGGAGTCCTTCACTGCTTAAAGGATTTCAGACAATATTTAAAGGGAAAAATAAAAATATAAATGTTCGTGTTTTAATGGAATTGGTGCAGATAGACAGGAAGAAAACTAGCTCGAAGACCGGAATTGGTGTTTTGTGTGATAATTTACAGCAGTCATACATTTGTCTTAAGAAGGCTATCAGATTTTAATACTGTGTTATAAAAGTATTGACTAATGTTAGAACAGTGTATGTTTCCAGGAGTTAAACGTAGATTCCAATTGTAAAACGTTGGCTTCTAGAATATATGTTTGTGAAAGGGAAGATGAAGATTAAGACAAATGATAAGAATTGATCTGAATTATAATTATGTGTATCGCATATATAAGTTTGTCTGTGGTGGAGCTGTCATTGAGTGGAGGTTAGATTTGGGATGTGAGAATGAGGATGTATTTCTATAAGAAATATAGTTAAAAGAGCAATCTAGATATACTCTTTTACTCTTTTACTTGTTTTAGTCGAGAAAATCGACCCCAGGATTTATTCTTTGTAAGCCAAGACTTATTTTTTCTAAGACTTGTACTTATTCCTTCGGCCTCTTTTGCCGGATCGCTAGGTTATGGGGAAGGAAATTCACCACCATCGGCTGTCAAACGGTAGGGGGACAAACACAGTCACAAAGACACTCACGCATATATATATA
>NC_068993.1:41929620-41931578 GCF_001194135.2 Octopus bimaculoides | reverse complement strand
ATATACATATATAAATAATTGGATGCCACTTAACGCTGCTGTCTTATATGTCTTTTATTTTGCAGAACAAAAATATCAGATTTCCTATGATTTTGATATTGGTTTATAACACAGGCACAAGGATACATATTTTCAAGGCAATAGTCGATATTTCGATCTAAATATGTGGTACTTTATTCTATTGATTCTAGAAGGCTGAAAGCAATCTTATTTTTTCTGACATGTTTGCATGAGAAAATTTGCAATGAAAACGTTCTCATATATCGCACGTGCATAAGAAGCATCGCCTATCCTTCTGCTTATAAATAACAGGTTTATACATGAAATTTACATTATTCTGGATTTATCTGGAGATATGCGATTTAAAAAAAATACTTTTTCTGACATATTTTGCTACTTCAATACAGCTATAATATTCCATAATTAGATCACAGGTCGTGATTTTAGTTTCAGCATATATGTAAGCATTTTTTTAAAACAAGAAGCAATGACGATTGACTGAGAATGTCTTAATTAAACTGTTTTTAATTAAAATAAATGTCAGACTTAACTTAAGTGTTCCCTGAAGATCTAGAACAATTTGTCAGAGATAAACTGCATAATTTAGAAAATATAAAAGAAATTCTAGACGCGATTATTCCACTTAGTAGAGTATTAATTATACATAATTTTAATCATATAATTATTATTTTTGTGACAGAAGGAACTCGCACTAATTCCAGTGTATATATGAATTTGAAAACGCAAGAATAACGATGCACAACGAGATTCGTGGTTTCTTTAGTTTTTTTTTTCTTATTTATAACTGAAACATTTGTTTCTAGTATCTTCAGTATTAAATATTTAAAAAAAAAGGACCAGTACGCTGATCTTACCTCTCTGTCGGGGTTGCAATCCTGGGTTAAGAAAAGACGAAGAATAGATGCCTAGCAGTTCGAATGTCGTCAGGCTCTCCCCGCTCACATCCAGTCGAGCAATGCGCTCGGCAGAAGTTCTACGTTAGCAATATATATGAATCTAGTGGTGGGTAAGAGCGATGCCGTGCTCAGATAAAGTCTAGGCGCTGGCAAGGATGAAATAGCTGGTCAGTTTCGGGGGATTTTCGTGCCCAGTACTACCATGGATACCTTCCAGAAATCTTTGACCTAGCAATGCTACCGACAAGCACAGCCGGTTCGAGATAAACTCTACAGGCGCATAAGGGCTACCAGGTTTGGCTGACCAAGATGTGCGCAGAAGGACAAAGCTGTTCTGCATGCACTTGTACAGTGTCCGGGTATTGCTGACAGCTGTTATCGTGTGTGGGTCAAATCTGACTATTGGCCGAATCTATCGTGTGGCTCGCCCGACCACTCACAGAGTAAGGCAAGCGGCGTTCCTCTGTCTAGCCGCTGTGGCGAAAGAGGTTGTTTGGTGAACATGGTTGGAAGTATTGAAGAAAAGCATCTTCCTCTTTGGTCAAGCCCTCGTCGACTTTTTTATGCTCCACCTGGATATGACAGTGAGGGTGGAGAGGTACGTTCTACCGCCTAGGGAATTCGTGGAAGGGTGGGTGACTGTGGCAAGATTAGTTTTGGATGAATGGCTCGCGTCTGTAGATTGGAGAGCAACAGTTAGGAAAGGACTCCTACCTTTGGTGGACAGTGCAATACTGGATTTGTGGGGTTCCTTGGTTGACTCTAGTTTAAGTTTCTCCTGTATCATGAGGACTGTATCATTCTTATTGTCACATGCTTTGTATATTGTGTATAATTTTAGCGAATTTTAACTTTTCTTCTCTTTGTTTCTGCGCATCTTTTATGTAACCAAATGTTGACTCTCCTTGTGATGTACCCCTTATCTACATCCCTCTTACTACTAAAAGAAATCATCATCATCATCATCATCATCATCATCATCATCACCATCACCATCATCATCATCATCATCATCATCATCATCATCATCATCATCATCAT
>NC_068993.1:41928814-41929610 GCF_001194135.2 Octopus bimaculoides | reverse complement strand
CATCATCATCATCATCATCATCATCATCATCATCATCATCATCATCACCATCACCATCATCATCATCATCATCATCATCATCATCATTCAATATTTGGTAGTTTCAGACAAATTTCTACTGAGACGCAAAACCGAAAGCAATACCTATCACAGGGTTACAACAAATAACATTAGATATCAAGAAACTTCCAAACGATCCGAGCCGTCCCGAATAATACTGTTTTCTGGAACAGCACTAAATTTGGTTTCATGCCTATTTCCTTCATCTAACGGTTCAAAGCTTTAGAGATAGCTCCTAATGTACCTATAACTTCAGGATAGATTTTACCCATACTTTTCATAGCCTCTGTAATTCTATGGCTAGGTCCTGATATTTCCTATTTTTTCTGTACTCCTCATATCGACTTAATCATCATTTGGGACAATGAAGTCTGACACTTTCTATTCTTTTTATCTACAACTACTAATTTAGGTCTTCAAGTTTCTCTTACTAAGTCAGTCTGAACGTTAAGATTCCACAACTCACATTTACTTTCTAGCACTTTATTACGTTCAATGTTCATACCACTTATCAGTATGTTCAAATCTTCGCGTTCTACATAACTTTCCTTACTGGTGTTAGTTTATTTCGTTGGATATTTGTTGTATAGAGTGTCTTGTGTTTGTGGATTATTATTATTATTATTATTATTATTATTATTATTATTATTATTATTATTATTATTATTATTATTATTATTATTATTATTCAGTAGTTTTATTTTTATAACGTGCTTTCACTTCACTACCGAGCGCA
>NC_068993.1:41923791-41927296 GCF_001194135.2 Octopus bimaculoides | reverse complement strand
ATTATTATTATTATTATTATTATTATTATTATTATTATTATTATTATTATTATTATCATTATCATCATCATGATTATTATTATCATCATCATTATTATTATTATTATTATTATCATTATTATTATTATTATCATCATCATCATCATCATCATTATTATTATCCTCATCATCATCGTCGTCGTCGTCATTCTCATCATCATTGTTTATTATTGTTATTTTTATATATTTTAACTCAAATAGAACCTTTGTTAATTCCATCTTCGAAACGGTGTATACATCAATGTTTATTAAAACAAATTGTCGCAACTCGAAGATCTATTCATTGTTTTTTTTATTTTTTTTTTTATAGAATTGAATAGTTAAATCCGTCTTTAAGATAATAGCTGTTAATTACTTTATCTTTATTCCGTACACTCTGTCTACTCGAACAATCAGTAAGAAGTGTCAGAATTTGAAGGAAAAGTGCAATATACTCTAGTTGTGTATGAACCTTCATTTATCAGGAAAGAACTATATATGTCACCTTAAGAAATTTATTGCTAAAATCTAAAATGGAAAGACGTGTGATAGATTTCAAAATGTATAAAACACTACTTTTCGCAGCATTCTACTCTCAGTTAATAAATATATTTGATTGCTCCGCTAGTTCCGAAAGTATTTCTACAGAATTGTCCAATACATACCCTATTCAAACTGAAATGTATATAAAAGATTCTGCCTAAATATCATTCTTTGTTTGACAACAGATTTTATTGCCAGGTTTCTGCTTATTCCAGCTAAAATTCAGAACCAAACCAATAACAATAACCGTCATTGACAGTTAGTGTATGTTTTGAATATTTATTCTTATTTCCATTGAAACACTCCAAAGATGATAATTTTGCCTGACTGTACATGGCATCACTACTACTATTCTTTTACCAATAATTTCTTCTATCGTCACTTTGAAAAGGCTGTAATAAGCTTCTGTGGTTTATAATCGAATTTTGTGTTTTTTTCTCTATTTTTTGTGAGCATAGGGATAACTTTATTATCACAATCTTACATCATTGCGATGAAGAGGTTTGTGTACCAAGAACAATGACACCGGTTGATTTGAATATAAGTAAATAAACATTATTAAGAGTATGTGACGTTAGCTGTTTGTCAGAGTGTAGGGAGTGTTATGCAAAATCTATCACAGATTATGAAATCTTATGTTTCTAATTTGAATATTTGCTTCATTTTGTATAACTGTGTTGTAATTCAAAGTACTGAGAATTTCTGTTAGAAGATGAAAAAATTTATACAATATTTGTTGCATTAAATCAAAAATATAAACCAATGATCTCGAACATTCTATAGAGTAGTATTGAAACAGCTTCAGCCAAATCACCGAACTCTTAAATGCTTCTTTAAAGCAAATATTTGATAAATCTGCTAAAATCTGATGATATTAAATTTCAGAATACAACGTTTAAAATTTGAATGTCATCATTATTAGAGGCGCCTGTCCTCTCTATCTGACAAAATTAATGTGAGATATTTCACACTTAAGTAAAAGGCGGAGGCTGGTAAACAAGCAATGGCATTTAATTTGCAGATCAGCCGCTTGGATTGCAATATGGTTCTAATTATCTAAAATGTAGCTCGGAGCAAAACTGTGTTGAAGAAAACAAAGAGGAATTCATATGGAGAGAAATTGGGATACGAAGCCAACTGACAGTTTTCTGCTATGCAAGGTTGGGAGAGATATTATAGGAAAGTTGAGCTCTAACTATTGCTGAAACGATAAATAAAGATGGGAAGAATACAGCAGCTGGCAGAAATCCAAAGGTCGAAGTGGACCTGTTAAAGTTTCTGTTAAGAATTGGCTCTATTCCAAATTCACCATATTCTGCAAGTATGGTTCTGCAGCTTCCAACTAACTTAATATATTCTATGTTTAAAATGTTACACCGAGCGATGTTGATGTTACATCATACAACGGAGAGGACAGGTCGATGGAAGATATGTGGGAGTTGGATATACAAATATGTTAATTTCGATTCGACAAATAAAATTCCAATTTAATGCGCATGTCTACATCAAAATAATCATTATGGTATTTGGTCAACATAATTCGTTAATGATCTACAAAAATTCAGAATGATGCCGTTGTATTATATAACAATTATTGGAACGAAGAAAATTTATATCAAGGGAAAATTATGTAGTAATACATATTAACATAAGAGGTCAATGTTACAACTAACGTGTAAGGCGGAGTGCTGACAGATTCGTTAATACACCTGGCTTAGCGGCATTTCGTATGTCCTTATGTTCTGAGTTCAAATTCAGCTGAGGTTGACAGTACTTTTCGTGGTTGATAAAATGCGGACCAGCTGAGCACTGGGCTTGATGTAATCAATTTTTAACCCCATTTCCGGAATTGCTGCCCTTGTGCCAACATTTGAAACCAATTTTACAACTAACATAAAACATTCAACCTCGATCAAACGTTGAATATAATGATATAAACTAATTTTACTGTCGAAAAGATGTATTTCAATATACATACATATACACACATACTCTTCGCCTACGCAAATATGTATGTATGTATGTATGTATGTATGTATGTGTGTATGTATGTACGTGCGTGCGTGTGCGCGTGCTCGCGCGCGCGTTCTATCCATAATGAAATCTCCATAAAATCACATCTATCATTGTAAGAAACTAAGAGCCCATTCGATAATGAGGTGCCAAATACAAAAATTGAAAAACCAAACGTTTGACACTCATGGCTGGAATGTTTACGATTGCAACTATACTCGATATGGGCTGGCTTAGGTCTGAACAACAATCACGATAACAGTAATATTAATGTGGTCAAGGAAAACTGATTTTCTGTGTCAGGACTGCATTAAACCATCTTGTAGGAAAGGAATGCAGTGAATTCCTAAAAAGCTGTTGGATCTGGTAGTATAGAATAAATTTTCAGAGTACCTCTCAAACGGCTGACATGAATATTTACAAACATCTGTTCCGAATACAAGGAGGAAAACGGACAAGCTTCACATTAATAGAAATAATTCTAGCTTGAAAGAAAAACTAGAATTATAGCTTGCAATTACTATCTGTTAACAATAATATTCATTATTAAGTATATTGCTATCTTCAGCAAATATACCATATTAATTATTGAAAAACCTACTCGGTTTTAATCTTGTCTTCTTACACCGTGATCTTAAAATACCTACTTTCTTCCGTCGATATTTGGGGAGGTGGGAGTAGAATCTTAATATTCTCGCATTGATGTATGTATTCGGCAGCGGGAGGGCCCATTACAGATATTACATCTTATAAGGAAAGTTGAACGAAATAGCAAATCAACAGCCCCAATATATATATATATATATGTTGTCACGTCTGGAGAGCGTCATTTTTAAAAAATGTATTTCAAATTATTGCCACTCCGAAAACGGGCAGAGTCAACACCTATTGAGGAGGTTGCAAGAAGCAACGAAAATTTATATATATATAT
>NC_068993.1:41922487-41923613 GCF_001194135.2 Octopus bimaculoides | reverse complement strand
TATATATATATATATACATACATATATATATACACACACATACACACATATGTATGTATATATATATATATATATACCACCACCCTTATTCCTTTGATCGGCATACATTTGCGTAGATTTGTATGCGTGTGTGTCTGTGTGTGTGTGTGTCTGTCTGTCTGTCTGTGTCTGTGTGAGTGCATGTGAAGATCAGTGAAGAAGAGAACACCAATGCTCTTGAGAAATATGCAGTTACTCTATCCAGATTACAATTTCAGGCTTATACCAGTGATAACTGGGGCCCTGGGATATGTAATACACTGCCTAAATACCAATCTTGAGAAATTAGGCTTCTGAAAATCAGAAAGGAGAAAGCTAATGCGAAGTCTACAGAACCAATCCATCACTGGAATTGTAAAAATCTGCAAAACTTAAATAAAATTTATTATATATGAGTATGTGTAGATATGTAACTATATGCATGAGAATACATACATAATAACACAAATCTGCACATACATACATACACATACATACATACATACATACATACACACACACATACATACATACATACATGCATACATACATGCATACATACATACAAACATACATACATATATACATACATACATGCATACATGCATACATGCATGCATACATACATACATACATACATACCCTGTAGTTGATGTTGTAATTCTAATGAAGGAGCCTTAGATCTACGTTAGAAACCGGTTCTTTCTCTATTGGCAAGAAATTTTGAAAGAAACTGAATAATGACATACATACATACATGCATACATACATACATGCATAGATAAATACATACATACATACGCACATATATATGTGCCAACGCACGAAACTTTCGGATCTTGAGTCACTTTGTTACTTCAGTTAAATATTAATGAAAATACACATATACTCATATTTTGAGTTCTATATTTCCTGTTTGCATCAACATATGTATATCTATCTATCTCTCTCTCTCTCTCTCTCTCTATATATATATATATATATATATATATTATATATGTATATATATATAAGTATAGTATATTCTTTTAAGAACGTAGTAGAGTACACTATAAAGCTCGTCCACCTCAGTTTTACAATATTTACATATTACCAGTGGAAACATACT
>NC_068993.1:41920689-41921998 GCF_001194135.2 Octopus bimaculoides | reverse complement strand
AGATTCGACGAATAGGAGAGAAGCACTGCAAAGCAAAGATGCATCACTTGGCAGTACGACATAACATAACGGCGCCGGTCGGCAGACTGATGCTTGAGGGTTGTATCAAGTGGCTTCTAGCGGTGGAAGCCTGAACTACAACGGTTTTATCCCACAGAGAACTTGTCTGGCTATGGGACTCGGACCCATATCTCTTTATATTACTCCAGCCAAGTGCTTTACCATTAAGCTAAACTGCCCGCCGACAAATCCAGCCGCTTTTTAGACGCTTTTAAAGCTAAATGTGCAACCACGTGTATATAAATATAAACAAACTAATATTTGTTCCTTATAAGCGCCGAAATGTCAATGGATTTGGTAGACAGAAACTGAAAGAAGCCTGCTGTGTAAATATATATATCGATATATATGTATCCACGTATGTTGGTTCTAACCATATACCAAGTTTCGTGCTATTCATTCAAATTATTTTGATATCCAATGATCTCGTTCAGCAAAAGAGATTGTTTTAATTATAAACAATCTTCATTGACAGCTCTTGTTCCTTACATTTTTAAAACAGATATACATCAAAGTTATAGATATCACACAAGTATTCTTAATACTTTCGCTGAATCTCTGTATGACTTGTCTGTGTAAAACTTTATTTCAGCATTGTTTTCTTTTTAATAATAATAATACTTGACAGTAAGTAACGACTTTTTTCTTCAGAAAATAAAAATGTAACGAAAAAAACAAAAAAATCAACAAATTTTTAATGAAGTTTAACTATAAACTGGAAAATGTATATACCCGCGAAATTGAAGTGGATCACGCGGTTCCAAACTAAACACATACATGAAAGCTTTCCTTTTCGGACTACATACATATTAAATTTAATTTCCGGTTGGTGGCATGTTCACAGCCCGTGCGAAATCAGTTACGCTAGGAATATTTCCTCGAGGCAATTAGAAGCTGTAAGTAACTCCAAAGAAAGCAAGATCCGGAAGTGATTTTAATAACCAAGATGTAGTTAAGTTACAGAGGAGCAGCATTGGTTAAGTGAATGGATGTACAGAAACTACAAAGATAATCAGCAGTACAGTTAATCAAAACTATCCAGCATCGTTCTCACTTGAATGCGGCTAAAGGCAAATTTATAAGAAAAAGATACCGAAGGTAAATGAGTGAGTGAGAGAGAGAGAGAGAGAGAGAGAGAGAGAGAGAATTAGTTGGGAGAAGGATAAAGCTTGGTCTATGAGGGCGTACATATTTGTTTGATGGACGAAATTAAAATAAAGCAAGTTCGAGATGCAGTTAGGTAGGTAAG
>NC_068993.1:41916533-41918694 GCF_001194135.2 Octopus bimaculoides | reverse complement strand
ATATATATATATATATATATATATATATATATATATACGTTAATCAAGAAAATTTTCATGTCCAGACTAACTCACGGGAGTTATAAAAGTGCTTTCCCTTTCTTTCTCTCTCTTACTTGCTATAGAGTGTGTATATAGCGCGGCAAAGAGTCAAATTCTATTGAGCATATCCATGTCCTATCTAACCATTAGAAAAGATAGAAAATGAAAAAAGAATTCAGTAATCTATTATTTTGAACTAAATAGATGAAACCATTAGTAATGAGATGGATTCCTACAAAAACAAGAGAAGATGAAAATTGAATTCATTTCTACTAATAAATTTGTATTGATTCAACAATTAGGCGTGTCTGGATATCTGCGTATCCTCTGGTCGTCTACGCATTGTCTGATTGTTGTCTGCTCTCCTGATTGATATCTAGCAAATGAACTCCGACTTTTTATTTATTTAGTTATTTATTTATTCAGTCATTCTTTATTTAAACAATTATTGTAATATATTTCACAAAGCTGTTATTTTTACTCCATACTATTTTTGATTTAAGTTGATAAATTAAAAAAAAGACGTCGTCAGGAGGAAGGGTGGTCCTATGAACATTTACAGGGTGAGATGATGATGTCCTACAAACGGAAACCTGACGTGAATGCTTGCAAATGAATGGACTCCGCTAAATGCTCACAATGACCATATAATGGTGTTAAACCGGGCGCCTGTTTAAGTCTACCACCCTTGCATATGATGTTGAAATTTGAACTCAGGCTTCAAAGAGCGGAATCTAACACTGTAAGGAATCTTTCAGACGATCTAACGTTTCCGATAGCCCCACACAAAGAAAAGTAATGCTTACCTTTGAGATATTTGAAATTAGAATCAAACACGCTTATATAAATAACGAGAGGTATTTTGTACAACGTCTTTACGACTTCGCTTATTCGCATATTATATATTATATAATCCATTCTGACAAAACATATATATAAAAGAAAATCCTGCATCAAATTGGTTTTCATTTTGAAAAAGTCGTATGCACGAAGAAATCGAAAGTTGACACTGAACAGCAAAATTATTCATTATTCAATATTTCGAAAAATCTTTTTGAACTTGAAGAACATTCGGCTTTATGAAAATTCCATTTGTCTTGAAAGTATAAATTCGCATGTTGATAGCGTTAGAAAACCATTTAAACATACATAAATACATACATACATACATACATACACACATGTATATATATGTATGTGTGTATATGTATATATATATATATATATGGAAAATAAGACAAGGAAGAAAATAATAAAAGAATTTTATCATAAAGTACATTGTAGTACCGGTTTCCGACTTTTAGACTTTTTCAACTAAGAATAAAATAAGAAAACAAATTCCTGAAGAAAAAAAATTAAATGACATGTTTTGTAGATATTTCCATAGTCTTTAAATAGGTAAATATTTCCATAATCTTCAGAAACCGACTGTAAAGAAAATGCGGAAGACGTCACTGTGGTATATGTGTCAACCTAATTGAAGGATCGGATTTCTCCTTCAAACAGGGTCAACGTTTAAACAGTGAAAAAGAACTTCATATATGCTTCGGAAAACCTGATATATGTATTAACTTGCTCAGGGTGTCGAGAACAATATATTGGTCAAACTAAAACAGTCTACGTCAGAGGATGACGATACATAGATGCCAGATTAAAATGTGAGAATACAGAAAAATAGGATTAAGCGAGCAGATCTATATTTACGCCCCTAAAAAACAACCGAACTTTAGCGTTGTCCCCTCTATAAATTCGGGGACAATGTAACCTATAATCAGCGCATTAGCAAAGAAGCATATTTTATCGCACAATATAAACATATTTTGAATGTCGCCACCATCACAGATGAAACTACTACAAGAATTTAGAACAATTCCAACCACTACTGCTGCGACCATAACAGATCACTTTTAGGTCATTTGACCATTAAAGAAGATCCCACGAACAATTTACAGTGTCACAGCACTCCTGTATTTTTCTTTTCTGTTCTTTCTCCTTCTCCCTCTTCTTTCCCTACTCCTACTTCTCTTCCACTTTCATCTTCTCCTCCTCCTCTTTCTTCTTCTTCTTCTTCTTCTTCTTCTTCTTCTTCTTCTTCTTCTTCTTCTTCTTCTTCTTCTTC
>NC_068993.1:41914497-41915508 GCF_001194135.2 Octopus bimaculoides | reverse complement strand
CCAAGCCAGAGCTTTTAAAGGGGAATGTTACCTCTGTGGTCTCTATTTTTCTTTTCAAGTCCCCAGGTACAACTATGTAGCTACACTATTTCAAGATGTGTTAGCCATAATTTTCCAGTGTTCTTTAGATAGACATGTGTTTGTATGTGTCTGTGTGTGTGTGTATGTGTATCTGTCACCCCATTTCTTGCAAAAGTATTACATATATACATATAATACACGCGCGTGCACACGCACTTCGTATGCATGTCACACATATTGATATGTTTTCGTCTACACCTCTCTGTACACTTATAACCGACTAAATTTCTGCAATACCTCAGTATATGCATTAGTACATACATACATGCATGCATACATACGTACACACATACATGCATTCATACATACATACGTATGTTTATGCACATATATATATATACATATGTATATATATATATATGTATATATATATGTGTACATATATATATATGTAAATAAATCTATATACATACATACGTATATATATATGTATGTATATATATATATATATATATATATATATATATATATATATATATATATATATGTGTGTGTGTGTGTGTGTGTGTATTTATAGTGACATTAATGGTTTACAATTGTAAATTTCCTAATTAGCAGTGTCCATTTCGGTTTTGTAAATTCCAGATTCTCAAGAATGGTGCCGAGACAGTTAGTTACGTAAACCAAATACATCAAGATTCACGGGAAAAAATTTAATTTCTAGTCCGGGTCTAGAATCGGTAGGATCCTCATTAGTTCGACGTAGATGTTTCCGCTTGCTTTTATTCTTTACATTATGGTAGAATCTGTTAGACAACTGCTTGTATATATGTATGAATGTATGTATGTATGTATGTATGTATGTATGTATGTATGTATGTATGTATGTATGTATGCATGTATGTATGAATGTATGTATTATGTAGATAAGTAGGTAGGTAGGTAGGTAGGTAGGTAGGTAGATATATGTCTACGTATATATGCATGAAG
>NC_068993.1:41912943-41914487 GCF_001194135.2 Octopus bimaculoides | reverse complement strand
GAATTTAAATATGTTTGAATCTATGTAAATATGTATGTGCAAAAGTATGCATGTATATACGTATGTATTTAAGTATGTTTGTATGTATGTATGTATGTATGTATGCATGTATCCATGTATGTATGTATGTATGTATGTATGTATGTATGAATGTTCGAACGTTTGAATTAGGGATGCTATCAGCAGAGAAATTATTTACTCCCGTAATTAATCACACGTTTTATTTTTCTCTAGAAAATGAACACTCCGAGTGAAAATTGAAGAGAAGAAGGAAAGAGATGTGGAGTATTGTCCAGTGTCTCTTCTGCTAGTGTTTATGGTATTGTTCAGACTTCGTTACTGCAGAACAGAACGAACTGTTTCCACTGAAGATTTGAAAGTAGTATTTAATTGCATTACAGACTGAACCATTCCAAAATGAAGTTAAATTTTATGACTGCTACTAATGCTAATTGGTATCTTTAGCTAAACCGTTTCTACTGTCTGTGACGTCGAATCCAAGCTAATACGAATATGTAACAATATTGAGTTAACCTCGTAAGACGCTATATATAATTGGGATATCAAGTTTTCAGTATATATATTATTTAATTTTAATTCATAAAATTTTAGAGCCACTTCTGTATATCTCGTTCCAAAATATGTTCGCTGCTTACGATCTGCTAAAGAGTTAACACATAAAATGCAGTGCCAATACCAAAGGTTTAATACTGGGAATTACTACAGGGGATCTACTGGATATCCTTCTCATGACAACTGTTTCCAATCTTCTTCATGTAAATATATGCGCATTACATAATCGATATCAAATATAAAGAGGTAACGTGAAAATGTGTCCCTTTGAAGTACGCCTGTAAACGCCTTAAATTTGTTAATAGTCAGGAATACGATTGTAAGCATCGACAGGGAAAAAAAAATGGCATTTCATAGAAACTAAGGATATTTTGAATTATTGCTCTGTTTACAAAGTCAAATGCCTAAGAAAATTCCACGAAAGTTTCCACAAGATTCCGTTTTCTTGAACGGAAGTCGTTGAAGCATATTTGTTATAATATTACTTGTTCGGGAATCGTTCGACAGTGAGGGAAATACGATTATAAGCGAGACTTTACTGAGAAAGACTCTTTAGTTCCTTTATAATTTATTTCATTCGTACTGGGACAGGAGTGATAAACGATTCGTTTTGATGTCAGAAAGAGAATGTTGGAAAGAAGTGTGGGAAGGTATATGCGTTTACTATGTTGGGTATGAAAGTGGCAAGCAAGCAAGATTGTCAGTAGGTCGGACAAAATGCTTAGCGGCATTGATTTCATCTTTACCTTCGGCGTTCAAATTCCGCCTTTACCTTTCAGAGTCAATGTGATAGAAAAAACACCTCTTATTCTTTATAAGCTTAATATTTATTCTATCGGTCTTTTTGCCGAACCTAGCTTACGGGAACGCAAACACACCAACATCGGTTGTCAAGCGATGGTTGGGGGACAAACAAAAACACTCAAACACACACTCACACACACACGCTTATATATATATGTATATATATA
>NC_068993.1:41908084-41912544 GCF_001194135.2 Octopus bimaculoides | reverse complement strand
AAAACCACTTTTTCAAGCACCTTGATGGTTTCCTGCGAGAGAAGGAGTTCAAAAATCAAACCGACGCTGAAAGTGCGTTCAAAGAGTTCCTCAGCTCTAGAACTCCAGATTTTTATGCTACCGGAAAAAACAAACTTGAAACTCACCGGTAAGACTGTGTTGATTGTAATGGTACTTACTTTGATGAATAAAATTTCCGCATTGTTGAAATATACTGTGACGAAATTCATGTTTCAAAACGTTGCTTACTTTTTACTCAGCCTGACATACATATATACATACATACATACATACATGCATACATACATACTGTTGTGTCGACGCCCCCAGGCGAAGAAGTAGGATCTCCCAAGACATATAAAATAGAGGTAGTTTCGCCGTGGTAGGAGTATTGAGTAGCAGTCGAGTAGCCGTTGTGTAGCGGTTGAGTAGAGATCATTCGAAGGTGCTAGATAGCAGTAGCGTTGAGACATAACACATTCATACATACTGTGTTTACCTGAGTCTGTTTGGTGTGTTAGTTTCCTGTCACTGTTGATCACGAGTTCCTCGACATGGCATCTTAGCATTCGATGTATTTTCCTTTGTAAATATTCGTAACATTTAAGATTTCCTTACAAACGTTTTCACATAAAGGTATATGTCTAAGAATATGTAAATCATAATACAACACTAAAATTACGATATTGATGATATTTGGTTGTAATATGAAACGGATTTTACTTTTCACAGCCATCTTTCAGATACAAATTTTCCGATATTCACGTAACAGAATTGTCTAACAGATTGTCAAAGTCACATTCAAGTTCACCATTGAAATAAGTCGTCGAGACAGAAGTATTGTCAGACAGAATAGTTTCTATATTTCGTAAGACAATAGAAATCAATATAAAAGGTTGGGACAGCATCTAGACAAACAGTACGATCGCAATGGCTCTCATATGCGTACTATACGATGCCTAGAATATACACGCAATTCACACAAGACTAGCATTGTGCCAAACGTGTTAATGAGATGATTCTTGCAAATCGATAGAATGTTTGAATTCATTAAATTGTAAATACAACCCAATAAAAGAAAAAAAGGAAAAGAACTACAACTAAAAACAATAGCAATGATACATTCATTTATGTTGTTGTTCTCTTCAACAAAACAAAATTGACAAATTAGCTAAAACATAGAAGAAACGTTAATGATGAAATGAAAACAAATAAAAATAATATTTTAACATTTTTTTATTATTATTATTTTTTTATTTAAATAAAAGTTAATTTCATAAAAATAAAAATCTGAAAACCGTACAAAGAATTTTCAAAACAATTCATTTATTATTATTGTTGTTATTGTTGATGTTCATGTAATGATGGTGATAGTGGTGGTGACGGTGGTGGTGGTTTTTGTCGTTTCAGAATTCAGAATCAACATTTCATAAATTTGTTCTCGAAGCGGAATTCAACGACATTTTCTAATTTCTTTATAAAATTAGGAGACAATAAGAAAGAAGGCAATGGGGATCGCATCATCATCATCATCATCATCATCATCATCATCATCATCATCCTTGTCGTTATCGTTATGATCACGTTGTCAAATTCACAATCGCTTTGTCATCAACACCATCTCCGGCCCAACACCCCCACCACTACCACCTTCATCATTTCATTATCATCATCATCATCATCATTAGAATCGCAGTCCCCACAGACGACGTCATTGTTGTTGCCATCATCATCATCATCGCTGTCGTCATTATCTCTTCTCTCTGTTTTCAGTATTGTCGGTCCTTGTCAACATCACCATCAACAGCAGCAGCAGCAGCTGTGGAGTCGGCGACAGCAGCAGCAGTAGCATCATCATCATCATCGTTGTCTTCATCCTCGTAATCGTCTTCATCATGACTGTCAACATCATCGTCGTCATCGTCATCATCATCGTCATCGCCACCACCACCAACAACACCAGCAGCACCACCACAACCATCATCAGCATCATCATCATCATCATCATCATCATCATTGTCTTCCTCCCCTTCTTCCCCCTTCTTCCTCCCCTTCTTCCTCCCCTTCCTCCCCTGCCCTCCCTTCCCCTCCTCCTCCTCTCCTCCTCCTCCTACTCATCGTCATCACCGTTTTCATCGTCGTAGTCGTCGCCATTATCATTATTGTAATTATCATTATCATCATCGACTTCCTCCTCCTCTTCCTCCTCCTCCTCCTCCTCCTCATCATCATTATCATTATCATCATCGTCAAGGTTGTCGTCATCTTTATCATCATCGTCATCGTCGTCATAATCATTATCATTATCATCATCACCATCATCATCATCGACATCATCATCATCATCATCATCATCATCATCATCATCATCATCATCATCATCATCATCATCATCGCTAGCAGTAAGTTCAACAGCAGCTATCGTCGTAGATCCCCTACTGTATATCAATGTGTTAACTATAAGAACACCCACATCGATTATGTAAACCACCAATAATATTAGAGGCAGCAATTTCAACATCACCCCCACCACACATTTACTTTTATCGATACTTTTCTTTAACAGATGATTCAGATATGAGTTTGATCTGGAATTATAATTCTATTATCAAAATCATGATGAAGGATCCTGAAATAGAGTGTTGAAGTCAATATACAGAATTTAACGATTATGAGAAAACAGCGGGAAGGCACTCCACTGGATGAATCACAAAGGCGGTAGATAAAACTGCATGGTACAAAGAGAAAATATTCTATATGTGTGTGTGTGTGTGTGTGCGTGTGCGACTGTTTGTGTTTGTGTGTGTTTGTGTTTGTGTATGTGTATGTGTGTATGTATGTATGTGTGTGTATGTATGTATGCATGTATGCATGCATGCATGTATGTATGTATTCCAGTAAGGAAATTATTATTTTTTGATAGTGCCATTCAAAGATGGCTTGCTCGGTGGCTTTTCTCCCAAGTAAAATCTATACTCAACAAGTTTTGGGGGAAAAGCCACCGAGCAAGTCTTTTTAGAGTGGCACCATCAAAAGTAATAATTTCCTTATTGGAATGTATATAGAACATTTTAAGAATCTTCTGAAAAACAGGTTCTAGTTTGGAAGACAAACTTTGATTTATACATATATATGTATATATATGTGTGTGTGTGTATATATGTATGTATATATACATACATATGTATATGTGTATATATATGTATATGTGTATATAAATGATGCACCATAACCTGTTGTATGCTATTTCAGCTGCGATCGATCAATGCAAGATGGGTCGAAAAATTTGACTGGTTTTGAAGAAAATAAGTTATCTAGATGCGTTTTGACTCCATCTAAACCGGTAAATGTTTTTCCTTGCAATGAATTCTGTAGAGACAAAAACAAGTGGTAGTCAGATGGCGCAATATCAGGAGAATATGGCGGATGGGGTAAGAGATCCCAGCCAAATTCATGTAACTTTAGTCAGGTAGTCAAAGACGCATGTGGTCGGGTATTGTCTTGTTGGAACACTACCTTTTTCCTGTTGGTAATCTCCGCCTCAATTCTTAAACGTTTTGGTTCAAATTAATGACGGTACACATCAAATTAATGACAGTATACATCAGAACTAATAGCCTTCGAACAGTTCATTCCCCTACAGCACCATCACTATATAAACTTCACAAAGGTCTTTGCAAGTCCTCGCAACATTTACTCTTTTTTTTAAAAAAAAAGGAACAGCATTACAACGCGAATAAAAATTTTTGGTTATCCATTTCAAACGTCGATAAAAAGTAACCAGAATGAAAGATATATCTATTTTTAGTCAGAAACAAAGAAGAGATGCACTACTACTTCATGCAACGCCAAAGTTTTAACTGTTACGTTTCAAGTGTGTTCAATGAAGCGTTAAAATATTAAGATTAAAATCGCTCACAACTTTCCGGACAACCTAATATACACAAGTAGAAAAATTAAAATGCTAATTACAAACTTATTTTTACGATCAGCATGCATGTTTAACAATATACAATACCATACATCTTTATATTCACGTGTACATTGAAGATTCAACACCCTGAGAGGTAAATCATGAACGCTTACATGAAGATCCGATATATAGGATTGGATGGGTTAGATTTCTCTATTTTACATCTCTATGTGAATATACAGTTGTATTATATATCAAATATGCATATCGATGCTACATGTGCGTACATATTGGAATGTTAAGATTAATAATGCTACATGGAAAAGGTTACGAACCGGCTGTAATTATATGAACATCATATGGAAATAACGAATGTACATTCAACTCTCATACATTCCAATACGCATAAATATGTATGCTTTGAGATATTCCAATGAAGTATTATTTCACGGTTTCTCGAATATTTACAACATTCTTATGACGTCAATAGATTATATCTATCTATCTACCTATCTATCTATCTATCTATCTATGAATCATATATATA
>NC_068993.1:41901528-41907967 GCF_001194135.2 Octopus bimaculoides | reverse complement strand
TGTGTGTGTGTGTGTGTGTGTGTGTGTGTGTGTGTGTGTTTGTGTGCAACATTTCAATAAAATGGAAATCAAGTTGTCAGACAATTCATTAGGTTGGTACAAAGAATCACGTGTGGACAAACTGGATAACTCATTAGTCTTTTGGCCAAAATGTCTCAATTTTGAAACTCGTTACCAAAATTTCACTGTGGTCTCTGTGGAATATATTCAACTCTCAGTTTCGAAGTTCATTGAGTTATAAAGTAGTTAAATAATAATACATAGTTTCCCGAGGTAGTGAGATGGGCATCGTCTTTTGCATAAAAATAAATGCGCCAAAGAAGAAAGAAGAGATGTAGATGGAAGTGGGAGAGGAGGAGGAAGGGAAGGAGAAAGAGGAGTAATCATCATGCTTGCCTGTACTCCAGGATGTATAAGTTTAACGTGTATCTACAGACTGACACCATCAGAAACTATTGGCAGGGAGAGACATTTTAGAGTTTGTGATCCTTGAGTGGAGGCTGGAGAAGCAGTTTAAATTGCATGATGTGAAAAGCAGTAAATTTGGGAAATGACACACAATAAATTATGACTGGAAGAAGTCATATAGACCCAATAAAGGTGATCTGTGACTAATTAGTTCAGGCGGATGTAGTACAGATGTAAGGAGAGAGTATTGTGCCAGTGTAACATAACGATTAGTAAATTACAGGAGTGCTATGTGTATCGGGAGGAATGCTATTCCTCTGATTGGCAATTCACGGACATACTTCAACAGCATCTGAGCTAATATTCACACAGATCTGCATTTGAACTATGTTGGATATCGCAAATTGATAAAAGTAATTGTTGTTGTTGCTGTTAGGTTTTTTTGTTTATGTTGTTTAAAGCCCGATCAGCCCTGGTTATGTAGCCCTATGGAATGTATGTAGTTAGTGTAATCGTTATCCAGGAAAGCATTCACTTTTTTCAACCATCGATCGGCCATTGTTCTAGACATAACTATCACGTATAGGAATATATTATCCAATCTGTCCTCTCTATTTCTCTCTGTCTTCCATATTTGTTAATGTTCAAATATGATGTGCGAAGAATCCTGTTGCTATTTCTATCCGATTAATCGACTATGGAAGCATTATCATGTCGGTGCTTCTATTCTACACAATCGTAACGTCCCCATATACTGGCAGATATCATCGCCGTTCTTCACATAACTGCACTTGCTTTTACATTGAAATGCTTCTAGTCCGTTAAAATTTATACCCTACAAATCTCTTTCCATAAGTGAAACCTGCCGTCGTCTGCACGATTGCTTCCAGAAGCACGTTTTAGATGTTCGCAACATTGGCAACAGCATCTAAACGCGCTTCAAACCTGTAGCATATTCACAAAGAAAAGTACTATATCTTTATACTAGAATCTTCCTTTCCAATAGGGATACATCACACATCTTATTTTTCTAAACTGACATCCATTTAATGAATTTAACATTTGGCAACACTTATACTGTTTCTCCTTCCTCTTCACCAGCAACCTCAGAGAAAAACACCTCATCTTTACAATCTTCCACGCGAACAAGCATTAATCAACGCTTTTCATTCTCAGTTGACAACCATTTAATAATTTGACGTTTGGTGTCCTCAATTATATTTTTCTTCCTTCTCTTGATTTTAACTCCCTCTTTTCATCGCTATTCGGATGTTTCAGCTTCCTTTCATACGATACAATATTGCCAGTGTTCTTGATTAT
The DNA here is from genome assembly GCF_001194135.2 of Octopus bimaculoides. NCBI lineage: Eukaryota > Metazoa > Mollusca > Cephalopoda > Octopoda > Octopodidae > Octopus > Octopus bimaculoides. The sequence continues at coordinate 41,906,239 of NC_068993.1, read as the reverse complement.
TCGATAGTTGTAGGAATTCATGTCTTTTACAACGACTAAACTAAAGAGTACATGTTGATAATAATGCTTGTGTCTGTACATTGTTTACCTACTTCATTAACATTAGAAATTCTTTACTAGTCATGTTATAATTACTTTGATTACCAACATATTAACGTTGTAACTTCTATTGTAACCATCTTCTACTTTTTCAAAGTATTAATATGTATATGGGATTGGATAGAGGGTAACAGACGGAGTTTTTACTTCTCACCTTTTCTCTAATCAAATATTTTCCTTTGAAATATTTTTCTTAGGTTAAAGACTTTCGAAGAATCTTTAAACCAAATAATCAGGTAGAAACATTTCAAAAGAAACATTACTTTGAATATCGTCAAACTAATATTCGCAATATATTAGAGAAATTTCATTTTCTTATATCATTTGATTACAGATCAGAGAATCATAATATCAGATGCGTGATACAGAGTAACTATTTATATTTTTCATTTTGATTCGATCCACGGTATCAATAGTTTATGTGATGGAGGTCAAACAGACGTTATTAAATATTCAAGAAATTTTCTCTCACATCAGAAATCTCCAACGCATTTCTAATATTTAGGACAATATAGCTGGGACACTTTCTAAAGGCCTTTTGCCACTATTTCAGAGCTAACACAATGTTTCTTTTATAAAATTCCACTTTCATATCTATTTGGATATAAAACTAATATGTGTGTATATATACATTAGGTTGGAAGGAAGGTTGTGTCGTATTTTAGGTGTGATATCTTTGAGGAGACCTTTTCAATACTTGCGGTAAAATAGGCATTAACGTTTGCATTCGTGTTACGGTTCTTTGAAGATTACTTCCTACCATAGTGATATACAGCAATGTATCGATGCGTTCAACACTGCGGTGGCCAGAATCATGCCAACACCGGTGTTTGATGATCTAACAAGGTCATTCTGATGGAGATGTGTGTTCAAACCACACAAAGTCTCTTAAGAGACGTTTCTCTGGGACAAAATATTACAGTTAATAGCGTTCTACTCATGTATGTACATTATAAATTCATTTTTAAAAGTTATCTTTAAGTCTATTCTATGAAAATTAGAGACAGCATTTTGTTACCACATTTCGTATACGAATGCGTCTGTGTAAATGATGCGACCGAAGGTAGAAAAAATTAATGGGCGGATGTGCGTATTTCATGAGCTATTGCTCCTCAGCACGACATCCAACAAATTAACCATCCAGGAAAACATTGCCTTAATAACTACCAATGATATATTGCTACATCCAGTTATATTATACCGCTATATTTCGTGGTTATCTAAGCGATGTGTTCGTGGATGATTAATAGGTAAGACTTGGTACTGAAGAAGGAGCAACAATTCCTGAAATATACATATACAGCCATTATCACTTTTTTCTATCTTCGATCGCAACGTTTACATAGACGCACTCGTATACGAAACATCGTCACAAATCAGTGGTCGCTTTAGTTTATATAGAATATTTATAGAAGTAACATTAAAAATTGAATTAATAGCACTGGTGATGCAGGTGAAACACAGTAATGACATATATATACTTGGTAAAATATGTATGTTTTTTATAATGAAATATGGTGTCGTTACCAGCAAATGTGTGTATATGTGTATATGTATGTGCGTGCATCTGTATACAAACAAACACATATACATATTATACATATATATTTATACATACATATATACATACACACACACACACACACACACACATATATATATATATATATATATATATATATATATATATATATATACATACATATGCACACACACACACGCACACACACACACATATATATATATATGCAGGCATGACAGAGGAAAATAGTCACCCCATAAAATATCGTTTTATGTTTATTTTAACTTGTAACGCTATGTCTTTTTATTAACTGATATTTTAAAGTCAGGTTCTATATCAGACTGTTTAATCAGGCCATGTACAAAAGAAGCCTCAGAACTATCTGAATTTCAAAGAGGCTGTATTGTGGGTCATTCTGAAGGTGGACATAGTCAGCGTAAAATCGCAGAAAATCTTGGGATCCCATTTTCAACAGTTAATATTTGGTTGTGCAATTCATCAGGGAAGGGAAGGAGGCCACATGATCTCGCCCAGATCAACCATGGCCCTCTGACAGGACCCTTCTCTTTGCTAAGAAAAGTGGAGAGTATAATACTCGTTGTAAGGCCTCTAACATAGCAGAACAAGTTGATGTCAGTCCCAGAACAGCTGTCAGATATGTCCTCAAACTTGGTTACTATGGCAGAGCAGCAAGAAGGAAGCCACTTCTTCGACCAGCCAACATCAAGCGGAGAAAATATTTGGCCAGTGAGATGGTGGAGAGGCCACTATCATTTTTGGACACTGTCATATCCTCCGATAAGACCAGATTTGCTGTATTTCCTGACAGTGGTCGACTGTGTGTTTGGACACTGTGATCAAGAATTTGATATCAAAAGATTGCAGCCAACAATGAAATACGGCAGCTTTTCTGTGATGGTTTGGGGAGCAATTTGGAGTAATGGTTGATCAGAGTTGGTGGAGCGTGGGGGAAACAAACTGAGATAAATGTGTCCATATTGTAGAAAGGACTCCGTCCAATATCTCTAGGGGTGAAATGATTAAAGACTCTTCATTAATGGAAGATGGGGCTCCTTGTCACACGGTTAAAATTACATAACATTTGTTGGATAAGGATAGTATTAAAAAGCTTCCATGGTGAAGCTAGTTACCAGATATGAACCCTATTGAACAGCCCTCGGGCATAATGGACAGGGCACTTCATAAAAGAACAAGAAAGCATCTTCAAAGCCAATTTTTTTGAGATTATGGCATGAAACTTGGCAAAACATTCCGCAAGAGAATATTCGTCATTTGATCAGTAACAAGCCTAATAATGTCCTTCCATTGAAAAATGCAAAGCGAATGCCTACTAAATATTACATATTCACATTATAACAGTTGAAAAATAACTTGAATATATAATTTTAGGTTTAAATAGATTTTAATGATTATATTTGTGTCTGTTTACTTTTGTCCTCTGTGAGTGTGTATATATATATATATATATATATATAAATGATGCACATATGTATATATATATATATATATATATATATATATATATATATATATATATATGACAGTTTACAGATTATAAATGTATGTATTTGAGACTATGTGAGTTGAATTTGAACCTATTTAGATAGATTTTGCATTTGTAACAAGAATATATCTGGAGACATCATGTGATACAGATTTAGGTCATACAATAAAATATTCCTAACATCATTGGACGTACATTTTACACACATGCTTGAAACGATGTGATTATTACTTGTATTCTAAGATTACTTTTTGGTTAATGTAGTTCTTCTAAGCCTCCGATGACAGTGATTTATAGCAGCTACTTGAAGCCAACTAAAAAGACTGGAATCATAAAACCCAAATAAGAATTCATCAGTATTCCCATAAATAATATTATATTCTTCTTGGGTGACCATAAAAATCAAGGTTATAACTGTATGTATCTGTTTTTCTTTCTGAAAGTTAGAATATATACTCGTATGCGTATGAAAAACGGCTGCTTCAGAATAGCTGCAAGTTATTGTGTTAAGAGTAATAAAGGAGATAATGTGGTTGACGAAGAGATTAGACTCGCATTTTTATACAATCATCATATATTATTAAAGATTATGCTTCCAACACAATACCCTATATAAAAATTGGTCTATTTTTAAATATGATCGCTAACCATAATCTCTGATTTAACACACATTATAAGGCCTTGAAGAAATAATGGGGCTATCTTACCGTACAAATGGAAACAAAACGAACTTGATCCTGATGATAGTATCAAAATGTCAGATATAGTGATATCTGCTCTAAAATAAGCCAATGAACCAGGAGAAGCAATCTTTGCATCTAATAATCTTATTATATTTATTCTCCTAATGGGAAGCAAACATGAAGTTATTGTCAGAGAGAATTATCAACAGATACCTAATACAGTTGATTTTAATGGATACCTAAACATTATATACTGAATAAACAAGCCGATACTTCGATGCATATCAATATTCACTGCATAGAATTATCAAATATAAACGAAACTTCAGTGCGCTGCTCTTACCTTCACTTACTTCCGTTGTAAGCGCTCGCAAAATCTCTAAGCATTTATGGAAACAAGTCTTTATCGTTAAACTTCATTCTGTTAGACAAGAAAGAAATGCCAGGAATGGGAATTAACCAATACTCTAAATTGCACTTATGTATCTCTTACTCTAACCATGGCAGCCATAACATGTTTGCTCAAATCTATTAGAAATGCATTATTTCCACCATCTCCATGGAATCCATTCTGTCACAACCATTCAGTGTGGTCTGTTTGTGAAACAGGAATGGTCTATTTCAATTCAAGGATTCTTTACTGATGTAGAAATATTTTCTTCCAGGTCTATTGGTAAACACTTCTAATTTCGTTTGTGATTACATACATACATAAACATACACTTATGCTCACACACGAGCACATATATACGTACACACACACACACACACACACACACACACACACACACACACACACATACATACACACACATATATATATATATACACATACATATACATATATATATACATGCATATATATACAAATAGACACAGACA
>NC_068993.1:41899288-41901124 GCF_001194135.2 Octopus bimaculoides | reverse complement strand
ATATATATATATATATATATATATATATATATATATATATATATATATACATATATGTATATACAGAGAGAGAGAGAAAAAAAACTGTTACACCTGTTACACGCAAGCCTGCTTGACATAGAAAGTATTCTGCTTTCCATAATTATTTTGGATGCCTGTGGGGTCGTGAGCATATACTCAAACCTCCCATCATTGATCCAATAGAATATCAAGCTTTTGAAAGTTGGAAGGAGACTGGGCTGCACCAACAGTCAGCTGGTACTCATTTACAAGGAAATGAACTGGAATAAAATCAAATGAGAGGTCTTGTGCAAAATCGCAATGAGCTTCCCGGTAGAGGATTCGAACCCATGGATTTATTTACTTGAAGTCAACACACATCTTCACACACAGACACGTGTAATATATATGGCAAACTGTAATATATATAGATATATGTATGAATGTATGTATACCTACATATGTGTATGTGTTCATGTATATATATATATATATATATATATATATATATATATATATATGTATGTATGTATGTGTATGTATGTAGATATGTATGTATTATGTATGTCAGGTCGCTCTAGGGTGCAACTGGTAACATGTAACCCACTACAACCTGTCGCATTGTCAGGTCGTCGGCGACTAAACCGGCAACCCCATCAAGCTTGCTTGGAGAGGTGGGCAATTGTTGGACACTCTGCAGGACGAAAAATAAAACCTGTCAAAGGACGGACGAGCTCATAAGCAATCAACGGCCATCCAACAATATATGTACATGTGTATGTATACATGTGTGTATGCGTGAGGACGTGGGAAGATCTGGGTTGGTATGGAGGCAGGCAGTTGGCTTTCTGGGAATGAGAGGCCCCTCCGTTGTTGTCACATCTCTCTAGGAGAAGGAAACTCTGAGAGAAAACCTGCAACACTGACAATATTCGATGATGTAGACTAAGTCTCCTTTTCGAGTTTATGTTATCCATGTTCAGAAAGTGTGATTGGATCTGTGCAAATACTTCCCCACTATAAAAAATCATCATGCACAGGCATCGCTTGGAAAAAATGTAAGACCTATCACAAAAATGACTGGTCGTAGCCTTTGAATGTTTGGGACTTTCGATCAGGTGATGGCTATACTCGATCACGATTTTGCAACCATCATGTATGCGTGTATGTATGTATGCATGTATGTAACGCACCTACGTACCTATTTCATTCTCTCAGCTTATGCAAACACACACACACACACACACACACACACACACACACACACACACATGTATATGTATATGTACGTGTGTATCTTCATTGAAACTTTTATATATTTGGGTGTGTTCTTTAACACCACCTACCATCTAATGTGAACGGAAATTATAGAAAGACATATTTTTTTTATATTAGGCCATCTTTGCTCGTTTTAAAAACACACCCAAGTAGTTAACTAGTTTTCTAACAACATATGCTAATGAGGTTTATCAAGTCATTGCTTAAAAAGTATTAGTCCAAAACATTGAAATGATTGTGGTTTAAAACGCGCTTTGTTTTATCATAGGATATATGTTTAAAAGTTGATTATATCTAGTACCATTACAATTAAAAAGAAACATATTTTAAAAGTATAGTAATTAAATGGGGTTACTATATGATGTGCAACATTTATGCCTTTCTCAAGCGTAGAAGTATAATTAAAAGATGGGTTTCAAACGAAGGCAGAAAATCAAATTTGAAGCTTACTTATTCGGGCGAAATACGAGGTAACACTACCCATATAAATATCGTGTTAATATGCACATATATAAATACCTGCATGCTTATATATATACATATATATATATATATATA
>NC_068993.1:41891648-41892268 GCF_001194135.2 Octopus bimaculoides | reverse complement strand
TGGGTACGTGTGCGTGTGTGTGTGTATTTTGTACGTGCGCGTGTGTGTATGTGTATCTTTTTGTGCGTGCGTGTGTGTTTGTGTGTATGTGTATGTTGTGTATATGTGCGTTGCTGTGTACGTGTGTGTGCGTGCATTTGCTATTGTATGTGCGTGTGTTGTTTATGCCCATGTGTGTGTGATTGTATGCGTGTATGTGTGAGTGTGTTGTGTTGGTGAGAAGTGTGTGTGCGTGTGTATGTGGGTGTGTGCGTGTGTGTGTGTATGTGAGTGGAAGTGCGTGTGTGTGTGGGATTGTGATGTGTGTGGGTTGTGAATGTTAGGTACGGGTGCGTGTGTGTGCATGCGCGTGTGTGTTTATGTGTGTCTGTATGTGTGTGTCCGTGTGCGTTTGTGTGCGCGTGTGTGTATATTTTTTGTGCGTGCGTGTCTGTGTATATTGTGTATGTTTTCGTGCGTGCGTGTGTGTTGTGTATGTGAGTGAGTATTGTGTATGTGAGAGGTGTGTGCGCGTGTGTGCATGTGTGTATGTGTATGTGTGTACGTGTATGTGTGTGTTTGTGTATGTGAGAGGTGTGTGTGCGTGTGTATATGTGTATGTGTGTATTTATGTGTGTATT
>NC_068993.1:41890149-41890943 GCF_001194135.2 Octopus bimaculoides | reverse complement strand
TACATATATATATATATATATATATATATACACACACTTATGTAATTGACTGTAAGTTCAAAATTTCTGCGTCTCTGCGGTTTATTCAAACTGGTAAATTCAACACTTTTGAATAAACCGCAGGCCGACGCGATAGAACTTTTGAAGTAACTGTCAATTATTGTTATAATAAATATTAAACTCGACAAATGTTTGGAGTCCTTTATTCACTCAATTTTCTATGCTTGTTTCTCATATAAAATCACTTTTATACACACACACACTCACACACACTTACACACATATGTATGTGTGTACAATCACACATGTGTACATACATAGATATTATATACGTATATATGTGTCTGCTTGTATGTTGAAAAATAAATGTTTATATAAGCGTAAAAGCAACGTACCTATATATGGTCCCGTTCTATAGTACACATGCACACATTCCTATGTAAACATATATATTCATATCAGGATGCATGTAAGAATAACTAAACAAAATACATGATGTCAGATATTACTCCGCTTGTTAGAATTCAAAAGCTTATTGAATGTAGCAGGCCTGAATATTCATACATTTGTGCAAATATAATCATGTATATATTTATGGACAGACTGACAGGCAAACAGACAGACAGACAGAAAGACCGACAGATAAACATTCTCGCTCAGAGACGCTGACGCAATCGTATAAATACACACATATGTCTTTAGTCAGACAATTAGACAAATTCGCACATTTGCAGATTCGCAACAATATGTCCAATATATATATATATATATATATATATATATATATATATATA
>NC_068993.1:41884317-41889623 GCF_001194135.2 Octopus bimaculoides | reverse complement strand
ATATATATATATATATATAAACACACGCACATGTAGTATATGAATTCATTTTCATTTCTGTATGACGTTTATGTGTGCACAGTTCATACAATTATATAAGTTGTCATTTTTTGTGTGTGTGTGTGTGAGTGAGTATGCAATGAGAAGTATCATTTTATCATTGGACGTTACATATTCTGTGGCATTTGCGAAACATTTTCAGCTAAAACCTACACAAAAGCCGAGGTATTCATTAAAAATGTAATGGAAATATTTCGAATGTCAGTTTAAATTAGCCGTTCTGATGCTACAAAGAATGTCATTGTTAGACAAAGCTAAAGTCAGTAATAGCGAATGAATAGTCATTAAAACTTAATGCAATGAAAGCTGTACACTTTTACAGCATGTCGTAATTCAAAGTGACAATTCCCCTTACGATTTGTCTCGCAAATAGGCCCAGTAAAATATCCATAGGCTCGATATTTCCCCATGAGATATCTGAATATATAATATTATCAAGGTGCAGTACTAATATGAATGGCTGTTATAATAAATATTATCATGTATATTATTGTTGAAATATCATAAGTGAAATATGTGCAGGATTTTCGACATACAAGTCAACATAGTATATAGATTAAATATCATTACTGTCTTTTCAAAACCTACTGCATTTCACATTACGGTACTGTTGATCTCATCAGCATTACTGTTATTTTATTTTTCACTTATTTAAATTCAGTTTTTTTCCCATTTAGTTTTGGTATTGGTATGACTGTCTGGTTGAGAGGGTATGAGATATTTTTGATCCTCCAAAGTCGTCATGGTGTATATGTCGACCTATCTTCTTCACCGCAAGTGATCTAAAATTGTGAAATGTATGCTGGAAGATACTTATTAGCTGGTTTCTTCCGTTCCGTTTTCACACTTACTGGTATAAAGCTAAAGTAGTGACCAAAACAGTCGAGTAGTGACTACTCGTGACCGAAATGTGATCATTCTATAGAGCTGATCCAGTTTTGCTGTAGAATGGTTCTGTCTTCTTTTTTTCATATGTATTCCTAGAACTTTGTTATCCAATGCACCCGGAAATTTTCATGATGTAAGATTGTGATTTGCTACTGTTTGCCGACAAGATGAACATCGTACTGTCTACCAGAAGTTGCCGATAAATTTCCCTTTAGTTGGCTGGTCGGAGAACAGCAATTAAAAAGGAAAGCCTCCTTTGCTGACATGTCATGAAACTGATTCATTATATATATCGAGGCAAGCTGACCTAGGATTTTAAGTATCGGTCTTATGTTCCTCGATAGGGTACGTAACTCAGAGATCAATGAATTGCTTCAAGGTGAGTCATTACTTCCCCGCATTGAGCAGTCATAGCTCCGATCCGAAATTGCGGGCATGGGACCAATGTGCCTCAGGACAGAGTTTACAGGCAAGGCCAATAAAAGGGTGACCTAGGAGTAGACCTCAATGGAAATGGTTCGATAATATCCTTAGCCTCTGTTGGTATTGCTTGTGGATCCAGGTAGAGCATTTGCTGATGACTGCGTTTGACAAGACCCTATGGAGCGGCTGTCCAAGTATTCTTCTCTCAGATCTCCCACATGAATGAGTGGGTGATGAATATATATAGATGCATGAATGATTTCAAAATAAATAATAAAATAATCAATAGAAACCTGTCAGTTTTCAATGACGTTTTATAGATTAATTTCTTATGTGTTTATTTAAATGGCTGAGTAAATATAAATTGATTAATATATTATGAATATAAATGTATATATAATTAAACTATTTGTATTTGGTGTTGAATAATATCATACAAGTTTGTTCTTGTATTTTTGTGTTTTGTGTATGAAAGGAATATTTTCAATTTTTAGTGGTAAGTTTTAAATTATCAAAAATTAAATATGTTTTGAAATAGTAGATCTCGAAGCACATATAGCTATAAATAATAAAAAGGTTAAGAAGAATCCTTTTGAGAGAAAAAAATTGAAGACTGGTGTTCGTATCATAATTTAATCTTTCTAATATAAGATGTATGGTTGTTTTCCAAATAAATGCTTAAATGGAACTAAATTCGATGACTCGTGTAATGCAGGATTAAATCTGAAATTTCATCGTATTCTCTTGCAGCAATACAGTATGAATTTACAATTATTCCGTTTTTTTTTTAATTAACGTGCTTATGATGGAATAAGAAAAATATTCTTAAAATTCAAGGGTTATCATTAATTATCTTCAGTTTAACACTGGTCGATTTTCTAAGAACAATTCTTGTTAAAGTGATGGAATTTATTCCAACTAGCATGAAAGAAAGAAGGCTATCGTTTTGGACAAAGATCTTTTAAGACTAGAAAGATCACGAAATTTGTGTTTCTACTTGATAAAATAAGATCAGATAGAAAAAAATTTGAGATGTTATCAGACTAGCATTTCAAGAAGATATTCTTTCTCGAGAATTTTTCGTCGGTGGAATATCCTGAACCACATTATACAACTTTGGTAAATTTGAGACATTCAGACACTTCATGATAACGTTTACGGTGAAATAACCTGTCTTCATGCTAAATATGCTACTTAACCGAGATTGATCTCCTTGATATCCTTTGACTAATAACAAACAACCTTACTAACAAACAATAAAGAACGGTTTTAACTCTGACATCCGGTTGCATCTCCTTTTATGGAAGACATACAAAAACTAAGACATAAAAAAACTAATGGTTTCGCATAAAACTTTAAAGCAGTGGTTCCCAAACATTTTCGGGCTGCCGCCTCCTTGGCACCCAGGCCACTTTCCTAGGGGCCCCCACGCCACTAACTTTCCACCACAAATATAGACCTGTTTCTGAAGCAAATTCAAAGCCACTGCATTTCACAAATAAATCCTAAACTAATTAACCTATTATTTTGTTGTTTTTGCATCAATCGCCCCCCTTTGGCTATCCCATTATCACCCCACCCCCTGGAATTTTCCACTGCCTCCAGGGGGGGGCAGTACCACCCACTTTGGGAACCACTGCTTCGAAGTATTTGTGGAACATTAACTCTTTATCAAAAATGATGAAATATGTACCTTACACGGTATAAGTATTCTTATAAGACTACGCATAAACGCGTTTGTATATGCATGTGTACCTCTATTACTTTTTACTTCTTTCAGTTATTTGACTGCGGCTATGCTGGAGCACAGCTTTAAAGGGTTTTAGTCGAAGAAACCGACCCCAGGACCTATTCTTTGTAAGCCTAGTACATACACAATCGGTCTCTTTTTGCCGAAGTGCTAGGTTACGAGAACCAGCATCGGTTGTCAGGAAAGAGAGAGAATGAAACAGACAGACAGATAGATATATTTATAAATGTGTACATATATATTTCTACATGCATATGCATATATACACACACGCACGCACATACATACGCATACACGCGCGCGCGCGTATACTGTAATAATGTAATATATTTTATATTCATTATTTACATAATTTACATTATTTACATTTGACGAATATTTGCCCTCATCTTGTTTGTTGTTAACACAAACAAGATGAGGACAAATATCCGTCAAATGTAAATAATGTAAATAATGTATATAATGTACATAATTCCTCATCTCTTAAATATAGAACTATATTTCATGTTGTTCAAATATTATGTGATGTAAAATTAATATAAAAGTCAAGTTTATTGAGAAAGGGTGTGTATGTATTATATATTCCTTTCTACGATAGACACAAGGCCTGAAATTTGGGTGGGGAGCGGATAGTCGATTACATGGACCTCAGCGCTCAACTGATACTTATTTTATCGACCCTGAAAGGATGATAGCGAAGAGTACCTCGGCGAAATTTGAACTCAGAACACGAAGATAGACGAAATAAATGTCGCAAAGCATTCTGCCCAGGGTGCTGATAATTCTGCCAGCTCTCCGCCTTAGAGCATGTATATATTTCTATATATTTTTGTGCGGTATATAAAAGCGATGCACAGTGCTTTCTGGTTGTTATGTTCTCGACTCGTTCTCAACATTAGCAGCTTGCATGAGTATGTCAATCTCTATTTCTCTTAGAGAAGCACACCTATTTATCAAGCTGTGTACAGAGGAAATGCGTGTTCTGCAGTGAAAACTATTGTATATTTTAAATAATTATGGATCGTTCTTGCCACGTTCGGGAAGAGAGCTAAAGAATCATAAATTGACCAATCAGAAAACAGCATTTTCAGGCAGTCAGGATCTATGAAACCTACAATGCCTTATTGTCAGCTAATTGTTTGGCATTGTTCTCTTTTCAGCTAGGCGCTTCTCTACAGTGCTTGCACGCTCCTTGACACCGACTAACATATAAAATAACTATAGGCGTTTTAACGTTAAACAAGTGTTCTTGAATACCTCTGCGCTCTATAGATGTCATATCTGAATAAAACTTATGCAAAAGATTGGCGATTTAAAGAATTGCATTTATACCAACGAGTGGATACATAGAAGAACTTAGAGAAGGTGGAAGGTGGGTGACCTCTTAAAGATCAGAATCTAAGAACGTCAGAAGACTTTGATATGAGGTCAACAACACAAGCAGCAGCAGAATATATCTGCTAGGGAGACGGAAATTACATGCAACTATAGAAATATTTTTCCCATTATAATCGAAGAACTATATTGTAGACAAAGAATGACACTGGAAAAAGTAAATCAATGAGATAATAGATAGAGTGTTGATAACTTAATTAGAAAATGCAGTAGGAGCCTACATAACGCAGTTTTCATTATTGAATTAAGCTTAAATTTCAGCATAATTGACATTTAATTATTTCGATTGCGTCGTATGAGGAAAAATGAGCCTTGAACAGCTAGATCAGAAATAGAATACTTTGGAACAATCCCAAGGATATGTAAGATAATTGTTTCCAAAGATGTGCAAAGAATCGACAGAAGAAATAACTGGGACAGAGATATAGAAATAACAATCAACGAAAACTACATTAGTTTATAAATCATCATAAAACAAATGCACATGTAATTGGATGGTTGTATTTTACAAGATTTTGTAAACAGATTTTTATTAGTTTAAATATATATTGTCGTGTCCCAGCACGTATGTGTACATGTGTTAATGTATGTAAATATGCATGTATGCCTGCCTATCTATCTATCTATCTATCTATCTATCTATCTATCTATTTGTCTATTTTCCCCTCATCCACGTTATATATATATAAATAAATATATATATGTATATATATATATATATATGTATGTGTGTGTGTGTGTGTATGTATATATGTATATATATGTATATATATATATACATATATATATA
>NC_068993.1:41875129-41884007 GCF_001194135.2 Octopus bimaculoides | reverse complement strand
ACGTGGGAGCGTTTTTATGTGTGTACATCATGTAGAGTGGAGAAGAAAATATTGCTTCTATGAAGACTACTGCACATTTACTAAATTAAGAAAACAAGTCTTTTTTTCTTTTAACTTTTATATTCTTTCCTATTTTTCCAAACCTATCTGTTATTCTTCCTTTTCTTTTTCTTTTTACCTAAATCACTCCTTTTCGTCCTATTATTTCCTATTCTTCCCTGAACCCCTACCATTATAAACTAGTTCACTTCTTTCTAATTTTTTTTCTATCTCTCTGTTTTTATCATCTTCATTTTTCCATATTACCGATCGAGAGAATTGTTTGAAATGCAAACATTTTTCAGCTTGCCAATCTTTCAAAGTAGATGAAGAAACCTGATTGTCCGGAATAGAACAGGGCGTTCTTTGTTTGAGTGAATTAATCAATAACACGGTGAATATTTTTTTTAATGTCTTTGAGCGAAAATGTTACATTTTGGAATGAATCCATAGTGTTATCTTTTATCATCAGTAATCTGGCAACTTTATCATATTATTCTAAACGAAGACCTATTCAGTGAATAGTCTGATCAGCTTAATTTAAGCATGTCACTAACATAATAATATATTTTGGTATCTTTGTTCTAATAATTTGATATCCTCAAAAGCAAGTCGGTAATAAGATTGTGTTTGTTTATTTTCTTTCCTTCATAGTTCCGGGAGATATTGATGTTAGACTTACATAATAAGTATCGCAGAGAATCATGGCTTGTACATCTCTCTAGCTGTCATATTAATCCTCAGAGTCTACCACCGTTCTTATGTTGATTATGAATGTATTCTGTAATCGTAAACATCAATGCCGAACTCAGAAACCTTTATTGTGAGATTATTGTTTGTATTAAACACTTCTGTGATAAAATTCCCATGTAGCAATTTTAGGGAAAATGAGCATGCATCGATATCCTTCACAAATTCCTTTACTTCTTCAAATACTAGTAGTAAGGCCTTGGGCATGTATATGGCCGTGTGTTTAAGAAGTTCGCATAGTAGTTGTACGACTTCGGATTGACTCTACAGTGCGGCACATTGAACAAGTGCTTTCCCTCACTTTCGAGTTGACTCAAGCCATGTGAGTGATATTATGCAGTGGGTAAGTGTAAAAAGCTTGACAAAGATACTCTACCAGTCCCCAAGCAGTGCATTTAATTCGTTACGAAGTTCAATACCGCTATGTGATCTTTCGCAGTTTGACTCTGTTGTCAGTATTTGGACCATACCTCTGGTCTAAAAGTAAACAGATGAGAGGCTACTTTTTGTAACAGGAACCTATGGATTCCTTTTTCTTCCTCCTTGTTTCCCACTAAACTTGAAGATTCAACAAAAAGATTCACAGGTGTTAATTCTGTTCCGCTGACCTTGGCCGTCAGACTTGTTCTCATGAATCACTGCTGCAAATTTAGGCACAAATTAGCAGTTGTGAGTGGGAGAGTTAAGTCGATACCATCGATTCAGTAGTATGACTAGTACTTTATTTTATCAACTTCCAGAAGGATGAAAGCTCAAGGTCATCTTGCTTGACAGGACTTGAGCACAGAACGTAAAGAGTCAAAAAGAAACACCGCAAAGCATTTATTTGGAAGCTCTAATAACTGCCAGCTCAGTAGACGTTTTATTTGTGCTGAAAATGTATGACTAAACCCAAATCTATAAATAATAAAGTCTTCTACGTTTTGCATATAACACTACTTGTAGACATTCATATCACGATAAACACCAGTCATTATTAATTATTGTAGCTGTTAATAATGCTATTAGAAGAAGCAGTTTCGAGATGTACATCATCATTGGATTGTTAAAGTAATTTGAATAATATTGTGCCAATTATTGTAACGTTTGAATTCTTCAATATTTGCAGTAATGGCGAATGAAAATGGGAGACATGGAGTTTCAGAAGATTCTACATTTAGAGAAGATAGATATTGCACTAAAGTCTTTAAAGTGAAGGGCAGAAGATGCAATGTAGCAGAGATGATGGGAAAAGATAAGCATTATTGAAGAGGTCAGAGTTTTCCAGCTTGCGGGAAGCACACTTCTTCTGGCCCCAAAGGCGGTTGCTGCAGTATAGGAGAAATAACTGCGTAAGGTATAAATAGACTAGCAAGAAATTTTGACGATATATTCTAAGCGGATACTGAAAATTCTGGCTATTAGTACAATAGCATCAGCAACAAGTATATATTCTAAACGTATCTTGAATAACATGGAAAGGAAATCGGCAGATGCACACAAAGACATGGAAATATATACACCAGCCTCCTTCTCAGTCACTTTACGCCTTTTCTGGTGCTAACAAATTTAATTGATATTTTAAACACAACTGGGCTCGTTTATAAATGATATGGTAGTACAATCAATCACCTTTTGTTTTGGGACTGCTTCAAGTTATAAACTGAAGAAAGAAACAGCTAGAAACATATCCGTAGATATTTCACAGATTTACGAAAGAAATTCATAAGAAATTCTGGTTGGGAAAATACATCAAGGCAATCTTGAGGGTAGGAAAATTACCAAAGAAGGCTAATAGCATAAAGATTAAGAAACAAATATGAGATAATTAAATACACCTAACCCAAATATTGAAATTCTTTGAAATCAATGCATCAGATAATATTCAACACACGCTTGAAAAAAAAAAGTTGAGAGAAATAAAAACTGAACCAAATGTACGAAATAAAGTGATAATCTACCCGGGGAATAATTTATAGTTGTAATATTTTAATTGAATATAAAGCAACGAGCTGGCAGAATGATTAACATGCCGGGTAAAATGCTTAGCGGAATTTCGTCCGTCTTTATGTTCTGATTTCAAATTCTACTGTGGTCAACTTTACTTCTTATCCTTTATGTGTCGGTAAAATAAGAACCAGTTGGATACTGTGTTTGATGTAATTGACTTAACTTCTTAACCACAATCGTCAGCCTTGTGCCAAAATTTGAAACCAATATTTTAACTGGATATTAAACGAATTAGCATCACTCAACAAAAAAGAAAAAGAAAGAAAAATAACGACTGCATTTAGAATATATCATCTAAAGAAGCTGACGTAGAACGATAATATTTATTTCGAATACATGAATGCAAGGACCTTCTCTAATTAGAAAAACTATTACAAAATATTCACTGTAACAATAGAAAATATCTGCTGAAGAATAATGGAAAACCAATGCAATTAGCGACTCAAAATGAACAAAGTAAAGGAAATTTCTTTTTCTTCAAGCCAGCCAACAAATAAATACAAAGCAGATGCTAAAATGACAATCATTAGGAAAATGTGAAAAACCGAAAAACTAAGCCAAAATTAGGGCTACAGAATGCCATACTAAAGTGATAACATGAAAAGCTTCTGCTTGGTTAAATAATGAAACAAAAAAAATACGGAACAGGTTGGAAGTAGACAAAAATAAATTCGCAACACTTGTTTGAGAGCGCAGGTTTCAAAGCTGTCACTTAACTATTCTTCATTGCGGCACAGGATTAAAGGCATTCCTACCGGAAGCCACTAAAAGCATGTGATAAAAGAAAATACGTTAAGTGATTGAAGAATATTTGGAGGTGGCTAAGAATCTATGAGTCATACTGCATTTGGCAGCGCAACCTTAGCCAAATAAGAATACAACTACACGTTCGGCAGAATTGGAGCAGTAATATGCTGCAAGTTATAGCAGCATTGTGAAATACAAGCAGGAAAGTGAGTGGTATGTACATACACAATAACACTTGCTACAGAATGAGAATGCAGCAATGGCGTCGGATATACCAGTCCACACAAAATGGGAAATTAAGGCGAATGGACCAGATATTGCTGTCAAAATCTACTGTAAAAAGAAGTGTCTTGTATTCGAAGTCTTAGTATATAATCAGTCTTAGTATTTAATCAGTCTTAGTATATGATATCTCTAAATGAAATACTAAAGTAATCCTTATGTAACCAACTGAAAATGAAGATTATAAGAATGAAGTGGGGTGAAAACGGAAGCAGTTTCAACAACAACAACAACAACAACAACAACAACAACAACAGCAACAACAACAACAACAACAACTAAAGATGAATTTTATTTGTTCTAAGCACGAGGCCTGAAATTTGGTGAAAGAAAGTTAGTTGGTTACATCGATCCCAGAGTTCAACTGGGAGTTATTGTGCCGTATCCAAATATACGAAAGGAGAAGGCGACCGCGGGGAAATTTAAGCTCAAGACGTAAAGAGCTGAAAGAAATGTCCTTAAGCATTTTGTCCGGCGCAGTAATGATTCTGCCAGTTCGCAAGGTGCGTTGAAAAATATCAAAATTGAAAGCAAACGCATAACCAAACGAGGATTTTAAAATTATTCTATAACCAAAACAAAACTCTGCACATATCAAAGGCTCACAGACATAACTACAGAAAGAATAACAGCAGCTGCAACGACATCAGTAGCATTATCATCATCATCATCATTATTATTATTATTATTATTATTATTATTATTATTATTGTTATTATTATTATTATTATTATTATTATTATTATTATTATTATTATTATTATTATTATTTGTAGTAGTAGTAGTGTTAGCGGTATTGATGGTGGTGGTGTTCGTCGTCATCATGATCGTGGTCATCGTCCTGATTTTGGTGGTGGTGGTGGTGGTGGTGGTGATAATATGTCGCTTGTTGCAAACAGAAAGTTGTATTTCTTGTAGAAAGAAGCTGTGTACTTGAGAAAATTCTTTTCCAAAGGCGAGAAAATAACTCAATTAAAATGAACGACAAATTCACCCAGAATAAATACAGGTCTTCATAAAACGAGGATAACAAACTTCACACACGTGATTAATACACACTAACATACATACATAGATGCAGACGTTGCACGTAGACTCGTACAGACGCTCAACTAGAAACATACGCAATTACTTAGTCTATGTTGTAGAATCATGACCAATAGAGAAAACTGACAATAACAATCCTGTGTTGCAAGGAAGAAAACAGATAATAAAATATAATAAAATAACACAGGCGAACTGAAATACAAGATAATAATAATTCTTTAGAATTATTATTTTACTTTTTTTTTCTTCTTTATATGAAGAAAGAATTATTATAATTATCTTGTCTTTCAACAAAATAACAATGAAGTTCTTTTTAATATACGGAGAAGGCCAAGTATTGTAGGTGAAATTATGGTCGATTAAAATAGCTCACAGTGCTTATTTTATCGACCTCAGAAAAGATAATAGACAAAACAATTTGAATTAAAAACAAAGGAACATATGGGAATTGTCCCTTATCGTTCACCAGTATGTTGTTGAATGCAACCGTCACTTGTAAATAAGAATGACTCGGTAGCTTGTACCACACATTCGCTAGTTTTACATGTCTAGGAGGTAGTTGTGAGCCAACATAGATGCTGCAGCAATCCTCTCACTCTTGACCAGCAGTTGACTAGGGTGTACTTTCATTAGTGTGTCCCCATTCCCGATTTGTTTCCTCCCAACTTTCAGGAAAATGTATATGTTTAAATGCAATTTTCTACACAGTAAAAAATCCTTTCTGATTGTGAAGAATCCAGTTATATCGGAATTTGTCGTGAAAAATTTTTTCGAAGGTCGGGATAAATCAGATGAGTTGACTTTGTTTTCTCCTAACTTTTTCGGGTTGATAAAATAAGCCCCTTTCGACTACTAGTGTCGATGTAATTGATTTATCCCCTCCCCCAAACTTGCTGTCCTAGTGCCAAAATTTGAAATCCTATTATTATTATTATTATTATTATTATTATTATTATTAGTAGTAGTAGTAGTAGTAGTAGTAGTAGTAGTAGTAGTAGTAGTAGTAGTAGTAGTAATAGTAGTAGGAGAAGGAGGAGGAGGAGGAGGAGGAGGAGGAGGAGGAGGAAATGAGGTAAAATAATATTTGCTGTCCATTTATCCGTCGATACATTCGGAGTTTAAATCCCCTCCAGGATCGTTTTACTTCTTATCATTATGAAGTCGCTAAAGTAAATAACAGCGGCCATGTTTGAGTAGCCACGGTAGGCCAAAACAAACTCGCAATTATAAAGAGAAGACGCAAAAATAATTTTAAAAAGTACAAACATTTCAGAAATTCTTGAAGCGATTATAATATAAACCAGACAAGAGATACCTGATGATGGTCTTGCTGTTGTTGTTGTTGCCGTGGTCGTTAGTGTTCTGCCTGTTGCTGTTGCTGTTGCGTTTGTTGTAGCCGTTGTCATGATTGTTCGAGCTGCTGTTATTCTGCTACCGGTGATGGTTACTCTCACTGTTGCTATTTGATAATGTTACTAATAATGACGTCGGCGGCGGCGAAGACGAAGACGACGACGATGACGGCGATGATGATAATGACGATGATGATGATGATAGTGATGATGGCAACGATCATGATAGTGATGATGATTATGATGGTGAGAAAACAAGAACGCTTTACGACCCTTCCTTTTTTATTAAAACCTTCATTCGATTCCGAACTAAAATACTTCAGTCGTGCTTAATTCGTAACAAATGTGCACAGACAACAAGAAAATAATAATAATAATAATAATAATAATAATAATAATAATAATAATAATAATAATAATAATAACAACAGCAACAACAACTTTCTTTTCTCATTTTCCGAAATGTAATTGATAAACAGTGATTTCCTAACCAACTAAAACTGAAGCACGCTAAGGTAACATAATTGCAAATAGAAATAAAAAAATAACAAAATACAGAAATTATTTCTGTAATTCAATACTCGTATCATCCTCGTCTTGTTGCCAACATCTACCAAGGGAGATAATAGTGTTTAATTTACGAAGCTATCTAACTTATTTCCGGTTTGATTTAATTACTTTAAAAAACAAAATTTATTTTAGTCAATAAAATATATGGACGAAATTAGTGATCTCTGGATGAACATTTAATCAAGCAAACATCAACAGTGGCAAAAAACAAACAAACAAACAAAACAAAACAAAAAAAAAACACCTGTGATGCTCTCTGCGTGTGAAAGAAAAATAGTAAAGGTGGGGCTAACGTAGTTAACGTTGTGATGGAAAACTTTCTTTTATTAATTAAAATTACACTTCTAATCAAAAGACGAGAATTTATTAGTGTAAATTAGAAAGACTGGTTTTGAGAAGCAAGGGAGATAATTGCGAAATCTAAATAACAAAAGGTGAGTGCTGTGGTGAATACGTTCAATCTTTGGTAAGGTGATAATTTTACGTAGTTTTCGCTTTTATTACAACTTATAAGCGTATTCCATTCGATCTTTAATTTAGAGATATATTTGCCTTCCCTTGTTTCCTTTTTTCTCACAACATTAAGCATGTTAAAGAATATTAAATGCTGACAGCACTCTACCCTATGGCGTTGAAAACTGGTCTATGAATAAGTTACTTTAAGATCGCTTTCATACTATGTACATTAGGTTTCACACGAAGGCCCAGAGGAATTTTATAGACATACGCCACACATCTCTTCAATTATTGCACGGTGTAGGGGAGGATTTGCAGGATATTGCTATCAGGCTGCACACTAGGCAGTATCAAAGTCATAATTTGGAGACTAACACACTCTAACAGAGGTCACTCAATTACATTTATGTTAAAAGACAGACAGGGGAAAGTTGAAACCCTATCAATTTTCTGGCATGGCGTCCTGTAACTCATCTTGGAAAATAAGGATAATGAGAATACTGTCTCCATTTCCTTCCGCACTTAACTATGCGTACTTTTTTGAAGTCGTACATCTCGGAGTAATTTCAAAGTAACAAGTCAGTGAATATCTTTCATACAAAATTTTCAAAGTTTTCTAAACTATATGATAAATTTCTTCATCAAAGTGATATAATAATATGGTACCGTTGGAAATATATATATGCTTGTGCATTTATTCATTTACACTTTAATTTGTATTAGTAATAGGACTCTAGCCTTTCTGTGGCCTGGTCTGGAAAGGTCTAGTCAATCAAATTGATCTTAGTATGAACGTTTAAAGCTTGATACTTATTTTATCACTCAGTCTTTTTGTCAAACTGCTATGCTATGTGCGGGAACGCAAATATATTACACCAGTGTTGAAAGACTAATGCATAAATATACTCGCACAGTACCAATTGAAAGACTGATACATAACTAAGGCGGTAAGCTGGCAGAAACGTTAGTATGCTGGGCGAAATGTTTAGAGTTCAAATTCCGTCAAGGTCCACCTAGCCTTTCATCCTTTCGGGGTCGATAAATTAAATACCAGTTACGCACTGGAGTCGATATAATCGACTTCTTCCCTTGTTTGT
This sequence comes from Octopus bimaculoides, assembly GCF_001194135.2. Classification (NCBI taxonomy): domain Eukaryota; kingdom Metazoa; phylum Mollusca; class Cephalopoda; order Octopoda; family Octopodidae; genus Octopus; species Octopus bimaculoides. The sequence continues at coordinate 41,875,678 of NC_068993.1, read as the reverse complement.
CCTCTCTATATTTAGCCCTCTGTGGGCAATAAAGAAATAAATACATAAATATCTACGCACTCTAGCAACATATACGCAGTAAAGTGAGTGTATAAAAAGTACATTGAACATGCCGTGGAGTTTGGCAAATCTAACGTTTCGGAGAGAGTTTTCTTCCAGAAAAAGTTGCCAAGAGAGATACCGGTGAGAGACAGTAGAGTTTTCCTTCTCAGTTAAAATCCTGGCTACAACTCATAAGAAACATAGGACCACGTGTGCATATTAATTGAATAGAAAGTGGAAGAAGAAAGATAGTGAGAAGGTAAGAAGGGAGAAGAATGGAACGAAGAGGGAAAGTAGGCACAGTTGAAAGGTGAAAGAGAGGTCGAAGTATGAAAAGCTGTTTAATGAATTAAGGGGAGTTTTGAGAGAAGAATGAAAAAACTTTCATTGAAACCTCTCCAATCCTTGAGAATGTGCATCAAGGATGTGCGGCAATGTCACACAGAGATCAACGAGTGATGGAATGGTCTGTAGTCTTCAGCTGCTTGGCGACAGTCTGAGTATATA
>NC_068993.1:41872247-41875008 GCF_001194135.2 Octopus bimaculoides | reverse complement strand
TATATATATATATATATATATATATATATGTATATGTATATATGTGTGTAGAGAGAGAGATACGACAGGTTTCCGCACAATTTCTCCTTACTAAACTCTCTCACAAGGTATTGTCGGCTTGAAGCTATAGTAAAAGACACTTTACCGGAAGTACTACTGGCAGTAAAAGTGAACCTAAACCCGTCTGACTCCAGAACAAACATTTTAGTCACACATCCATTTGATATGTTTTATATTTTTTCAAATTTGTAACTGTAATATCTACATAGTTTCTATAAACATAGATTAATGGATATTTGACAATTATAAACAGCAAGAAAATTTCAATAACAAATTAAAAACCCAGATATAACAAGTTTCGGGAAATTTATTCATCTTATTGTATCTTACTTTTAATTAATTATTTTTTAATTGTCTTCTAAAAAAAAAAAACTTCGTTTATATGTATTTCTGTACATATAAAACATTTTGATGTTAAAATTTTTATGACATAATAATGTGAAGTAATTTGTATAGTCATTCGTAAGCTATTCATTCTCATTTAATTATTCAATGAACCCAACGTTTCATTTTTTAAAAATTTCCTTGTATCAAGGTTAAATGTCATTTATATGATCAAACAGCTAAAAACAATTTTTATTAGATGCTTTAGGCCACCATGGTAATTCGTGTTAAAAGTATTTTGTAAATTGCTTTCACTATATATTTGTACTTTGTAGCCGCGTTAAAAAGCAGTGATTTATAGCAACTTGGTACTGTTATATAATTTCATCTTGAGACATCGGTTCACTTCGTTTTTATAAGTTACTTGCAAAGCAAAAATGTATGAATGTCACAACTTCCAATTTTCTCCTATTTATGATGAACTTTCAGAAAAGAGAAACGTAAACGAATATTACAATATAAGATTCACAATATAGATATATGGGCTGGCTGAGAATATAGAAAATCATATTAAATATTTAGTTACGGCCTTCTGCATTCGGAATACAAATGGCACCAAGGTAGCCATTTCTTTTATATCTTCTGGATCGATAAACTAAATAACATTAATATTTTTGATCGATTGAATCAACCATACCAATTCCTTAGAAATAAATGCCCGAATGTCTAAACAGGAACAAAATATTTGTCCAAAACTAGAGGTTGCTGACTAAAACAGAGTTTAAAATCTCCTGAGTTTACTTTCTCAGGTTCAAAGACAGCACCAGGTTCAAAGACAGATAGATACCAGTTACATACTGTTGGATTCAATGAAAACAAAACTTTCTTCTATAAAATATATTTCTTAAATTACAGGTGTGGTCACATAGTTACCATTAATTGCAATGATTAAACATGTAAATAGTTTATCCAGTTTACTTCAAGTTATAACTGATTTCGAATTTTGGCACAAGGACAGCAATTTTAGGGGAGGGGCAAGTCGATTACAACGACTCCAGTTTTCAAATGACACTAATTTTATCAACCCCAGAAGTATGAAAGGCAAACTCGACCACGGTGGAATTTGAAATCAGAGCATAAAGACGGACGAAATGTGGCTCACCGTTTTTATTGACGTCCTAACTAGTCTGCCAGCTCGCCGCCCTACGTTAAACTGTAATACTGATTTGAAATTTTGGCACAAGGCCAGTAATATTTCAAGAGAGTTTAGGACGATCCCAGAGCTTAACATGTACTTTCTTTATCGACTCCGAAAGGGTGAAGGTTAAAGTCGACCTCGGTAGAATTTGGACTCAGAACGTAAATACAGACGAAATGTCGCTCAGCATTTTACCCGACGTACTAACGTTTCTGACAGCTCACCGTCTTAAACTAATATTAGTAGGTGCTCGACCATATTTAAAGAAGAAGCGTCTTTGTGCGTAGTTAAAGGTGGTATATAGATGCTGACGATGATCTCGACTGGGATAGAATAGTGCGTGTGCAGATTTATTTGTGCGTCAGTGTGTGTGCGTATTAATACATTTCTATATGAATTAATATACAAACACATATATAAACAAACATATAGATTAGTGTATGTATATACATACACACACACATATGCATGTATATATGTACATATATATATTATTATAAGATCTGGTAATTAGTCATATATTAATATATTAATTAATATCGATTAATTATCAGGGGGCCAGCACATTTAAAGAATCAAAGAGATTCAGAAATATTATCTTCAATCTCAGGGGATTAAGGTACATTTTAAAAAATAACGTCGATCACTAACGTGGACAATTAATGCGCTAGAAATAGATCACATCTTGTGTCTATTAAAACCTAAAAAGTTCTCAACATGAGCATATATATAGCAGCATACCAACAACGTGAGCGGGCAAGACATTTAAAATCAAATGTATAAATATATAATTTAGAGAGAAGAACCACAATTCTTGAATTCATACATATATACATACATACATATATATATTAAATATATTCTTTTATAAAACAAATTTTACAAAATATATAGTATCTGTTAACAGTCTTAGCAAAAAGCTCACAGTTGAGTTTTTGTATATATATATGTATACATGTCGCTTAAAGGATAGAGCTCAAAATCAATGCATTGAAGATACTTTATTGCAGCAACAATTATAATAACAGAAACAACCACAATAAGCCAAACCTATGCACATTTCAATAGGGTATCCCGGAAAAATAAACCACATCATAAAATGTCTCGTAAAATATTGTAACAAATTACAACATATTACAAATTTTACAATATTTTACGAGACATCTTATGATGTGGTTT
>NC_068993.1:41868604-41869500 GCF_001194135.2 Octopus bimaculoides | reverse complement strand
CACGTATATGAATACTTATATATACATATATATATATATATACATACACACTCATATATATGTATATACACGTATATGAATACTTATATATACATATATATATATGTATAAATATATATATGTATATATGTTTATGTATGAATGAATGTGTGCATGTTTGTGTGTGTGTGTGTGTGTGTGTGTGTCTGTGTCTGTGTCTGTGTGTTTGTGATTAATAAACCGGATACCTGATAATGTCCCCTAATTTGTTTTGCAGCACTTTCAACTTTTGCTGATAAAGCATTTTAACTGTGTAACAGGATATAAGAGCGAGAATTGCCATGTTAAATTTCTATGTAAATCTGCTAACAGAAATATATTACTTCCTCAATTATACAAACGGACATTTTCTTTCATCTTTTCAGGTTTATTCCCTCAGTGCTTCATCACTAAAACGATGTTACAAACGTCTTCAAAGTAATCAAATTCTTGCCGTAGGATTCCGAAATATCAGGAACCGTGGCAAATTATTTAAGTGGCATAAAAGAAACAATAACCAAAGCCAGCGTTTACAGGGCTAAATGCTTCTGTTTCAATCAAATGCCTCTCATTCAGTTAAAATTTTCGTATACATACATGGAAATTGAAATACGTAATTACACAACCATAACTATATAAACGCACACAGATGCGCTCACAGACACATACATAGGTGTAGCAGTGGCTGTATGGAGAGAAGTTTGCTTCCCAATCACATGGTTCCGGGTTCAGTCCCAGTGAGTGGTACCTTGGGCAGGTGTCGTCTACTATAGCCTCGAGCCGACAAAAGACTTGTTAGTGGATTTGGTTGAACGAAACTGAAAAAAGCCCGTCGTATATATATATATATATATATATATATATATATATATATATAT
>NC_068993.1:41864464-41867923 GCF_001194135.2 Octopus bimaculoides | reverse complement strand
ATATATATATATATACACACATACGCGCACACACACACATACACACACTCACACAAACACCTATAGTCACGCCCACGCTATTGTGTCGTTTGACGGCGGTATCTAAGAATTTCGACGCATAAATACTCAGAAGAATGTTGTTCTAAGTTGGTGAAATGAAAACCAATGGCGGAAGAACGTCACTTGATGCGAAACTTCATCAATGCTTTGCTCTGAAAGATGATAGCAAGATATTCAGTCGGTGCCAGCGCGTCAAAACTAATCTGACGTACCTATTAACGGTGATTCAGGATATATTTTTCCAGTGAAATGCCTATTGTCCGGGAAACGTTTTGTACATGAAGAGACTCACCATTGTCATTTTCTTTCCCCATTTTTTTGTCCTATGTGCGTCGTGATGGAGGTGGTGTTACTTTCTACCGGTGTTTGAAACAGTTCGTATGTTTCCATAATCTAATGGAATTCACAGGCATTTGGAAATGCTGAAAAAAAAGAAAAAAGAAGATGGAAATAAACGATGTCGTTTTCGACCGAATATATCCCTGGTATGAGTTTATATCGCGTATGGGCAACCTTTTAGAAGAAGCGCACAACATGAGACATGGTTTCTCATGAGGCGGACAGTTTGTTGCTCATGACTAGTACATACATACATACATACATGTATATATATGTCGAACGATAAAAATGAGTGCTCAATATCGCAATGGGGGATAGAATTTATTTGTGCCTTATGACTACCATTGGTTTTAGATATTAAGATATTTTTCTGAACATGAAACTAATGATAGCTTTAATGCAGACACACACACACACGTGCGCGCGCACGCGCACGCGCACACACAACATATTTCCATGCATCTCCAACAAACAGATTCTACTCATAACGTATCAATCATCGATATTTGTGTGTGCGCGCAAGCGAATCTGTTAGCAGCTTTCGAATTATTCTAAAAGGATTTTTAAACTAAGCATTTACACTCTATTAATTATAGATGTATATGCACTGTGGAAACCAATTCCAAACTAAGAGCAAAAACAAAAAAGAATTATTCCACGGTTTTTCTGAAACGATTTATATACATACATATACGTACATGAACACACACACACACATGCTCAAATTTGTATTTGATTTGAACTTGCGGGTTTAAAATTGGCATAATGACCTCATGACCTCCCGATGAGTATATGTATATGTATGTATGTATGTATTAATTTATGAATACATGTATGTACTAATTGCTGGTAGGGACACCTCGTTTCCTCCTGCAGTCATAATATACTACCAGTATATTTAAGGTATATAAATCAATTCTGTGTCCTATTTTATGTGTTAGCGGTGCGATACACGCGCGCGCGCACACATACATGCATATGTACATACATATATTTGTATACATACAATTGCACTCACGCTTATGCGTACATAAATACATAGAGAAAACATGGATATTCTCAATGATTAGTAATGAGTTATACACTCGACAGTACATTTTCAAATCAGTTACTCATCCGTGGAAGCGCTTTGTAATAAAGAACAAACACTTATGTTCGTTGATCAATTCATTGATAGTCTTCTGTATGATAATACGCACAAATCTTTGTGCTTTGCCGACAAGAGTCTTTTAAACTCGACATTATTTTTCATTTAAGCGGTTCTAATGTTATTTAGCCTCCCCAGTGTTTCAGTCACGCGAAAAGAAAGTTAAAAAGAGAATCCTTGAAGAAAAGGTCTTGCATGTAACATTGAAGTGTATGAAGTGGAAATTGGAAAACCTGTAGCAAGTTTTTGAGCTTATTGAGCTTTAAATTTAACACAGGTTCCTTTGGCTTTTCAACGTCACTTCTACCTTATTCATTTATTCAACAAAGATCGAAGATCGCGGGATTAAACACTTTTCCGAAGTGTCAAGCTATGAGTTTGTTGGGGTTGATGTCGGAATTAACACCATTGAACAAAGTCTTCTCGTCACCTTCTTGTACACGTCACCATTATGCATACATATAACCATACATGCATATACACACACATATATACATACGTACACACACACACATACATACATACATACATACATACATACATACATACGTACATACATAGCATAACATAATAGAGTTAAAGAGACCTTCTGAATCTTACACCGAAATACAACGAAATTATAGGTTCAGAAATTATAGGTTTCTGCAAATATTGAAAGATTTTCTGAAAGTATGCTACAATCAATAGCAAAAATATTACTAGGAAGCGTACAATTTCTATTCAGAGCTGGTTTCCTAAAGATTAGAGTCTTTCCATCTCTGTCTCTCTTTCTTGCTAAATCATACAATGCCATTATTTTAGAGTAGAACTTCATTGTTAAGGGAGATAAAAAAAGAAAAAGAGAATAAAAAATACCCATAAAAACTAGTATTACGAAACTGCTATATTTTCCTGAAACTGCCATCACTTTCAAAATTAGTTTAGGTTTAAAATTCAAAACGAATCTGGTAGCAGAAACTTAATTTCTTCTCTCCATTATATTTCTCTATTTTGATTATATTCCTATATTTGTATTATATTCATCTATTTTCTTTATTTCTGTATTTTGCTATACATTTCTATATAATCCCTTGTTTTTCGATTCTTTTTTTCTTTGGTCATATATCATATGAATAGCTTAAAATATCCATTAAACTCTCTAACCAGAATAATTGTACTTGAACGGTAGTCTCGCTTCAGAATATTTTTCTGGTGTTGCATTGACCACAAATTCGAATTTTATTTTCGACATTCGTCTAAAGTATGGCAGACACATCATGCCAGTTTTCACCACAATTCTTGACACTTAGATCACAGATTTTGTAAGATGACGCAAAGTGTTTAGGATGTTTTTGTTTTTTTAGCCTGTTGGGCTCTTTCTAATTACAATCTTCTCTTGGCGTTGTCGGCCGCAGACGATACCTTTTTTCACACTGTATAGACAATGCTTGGACGTTGACGAAAACTCTTTCAGGCAAATTAAAAAGCTTTTGAAATAAAGGTGGTGTTCTAGCATGACCACAATTCCATGACCACAACCACGTGGTTGAAACGTATAAAATAATATAGACGAATGTTAAAAATATCTTAGATATAAGATAAAACTAATAAAGATGTGCTACAACTAGCAAATACAAAAAGATCATTACTCACAACCATTAAAAAAAAAGGAGGTTAAAGTATTTTGATCATTAGTAAAAGCACAATATATATATATAGAACTATTATTAGGAAGCAAGATAAATAGCAAACTATTGAGAAGAAGACCCAGAACAAAATCGTTTTATATTACCAAGGACGGAATAAATTTACAAATGGTGAATGTGTAACAATGGCAGAGAAAAAAAACTTGAATACATATCCTTAATGTTCAACATGCTGAAAACAGATGACATCTATACATGATGATGATGATGATGACAACAACGACGAAA
>NC_068993.1:41860057-41864454 GCF_001194135.2 Octopus bimaculoides | reverse complement strand
GAGGAGGGGGAGGAGGATGAGGTGTATGAGGAGGAGGAGGAGGAGGAGGAGACAGTATCGCTCGGTTTTGACGTATTGTCAGGTGAATACAGGCTTGCGATAAACGGATGACAAAAATTCACAGGTTAAGTTTAAACTCCTAATATGAAACAGCCTGCAATATGAAGGCTTCGTGAATATGAGCTCTAATTAAGTGTTAGATGTGCCATTTCTCTGGTGAGAGGGAGCAGCTTCAATCAGAGTATTAGTGAACCTTTGAAATTATAATGTCGTGGTGCTTGTACATCAAGAGCTCCTTTCGAAGGCCGAGAACACTACCGACCACGAAAGTCACATGAAGTAGGCCTACGAGAAGAATTGCCAAAACATTGTGACCCATGACTACAAGTTATAGACACTATTCCCAGTGTACAAGTGTCGATAATAAAAATAATGATGATAATAATAATAATAGTAATAATAATAATAATAATAATAATAATAATAATAATAATAATATTAATAATAATAATAATGATGATCATGATCATGATAATAATAATAATAATAATAATAATCATAATAATAATAATAATAATAATAATGATGATAATGATGATGATGATGATGATGATGATGATGATGATGATGATGATGATGATAATAATAATAATAAGTGGCATATTCCCTAATGAGCAGAAAGGATGTAAACGTGGGCCCTATGGTTGTAATGATCAGCTACTCATCAATAAAATGATCTTGGAAAATTGTCAGAAGTGACACAAGAACTTGTCGGTAACCTGAGTAGACAATAAAAAAGCTTTTGGCAGTCTACCACATTGCTGGATTAAGAAATGTCTGGAAATGTATAAAATAGCACCTACTTGGCAAAAATTCTTGTTTGTAAGTATGAGATCATGGAGAACCACACTGACCTTGACCAGTGACAATGAATCTCTCAATGCTGGAGATGTAAGAATTTCATGTGGCATTTTCCAAGGTGACTCTCTATCACCAATCGCTTTTTGTCTAGCCTTAATACCTCTCTCAAAATTGCTTTTAAATCTCTTTGGCAAAAATGACCAATAACTACAAGGCTTAATAGCAATTGTTAAACAATTCAGTGATGACATCAAGATGCAATTTGGACTCGATAAATGTGCAAAAGCTACCTTTATCAAAAGAAAAATGACAGAAACATCCAACGTTAATCTTGACCAGCAGAATGTCATAATGGAGTTAGAATCCACAGAGAGCTACATATACCTAGGAGTATTTGAAGGTGATGGAATCAAACATTCAATGATGAGGGAAATTATCAGAAGAGAATGTTATCGCAAGTAAGGGCAATACTCAAGACAGAGCTGAATGCAAGAAACAGGATCGAAACGATCAATAATTTAGCCATACCAGTCTTGACTTAGTTTCAATATCATTAACTGGTCAATTACTGAAATATGTAATCTTGACAGAAAAAAAAACCCCCCAAAATTGTTGACAATGCATAAAATACACCATCCTAAGGCAGATATAGAACGACTTTACCAGCCAAGAAAAGAGGATGGCTGTAGACTTTTACAACTGGAACTAACAACGAAGATTGCCACAATTGGCCTAAACACCTACCTGAAAAACTCTGATGATTAGATGTTAAAACTTGTCTTAAGGCATGAAAACAAGAAAGCAGTAACAAAACAGGCAAAGAAATATCTAAAGGAATTCCAAATGCAACAAATCCCAGAATTAGGCATACTGGAAAAAAGCACAGAAAAGCTAAGCGTATGAAAACTCCTGCTAAAACTGCTCCTTGGATATTCTTACTGATAAATGGCAAGAAAAACCTCCCAGTGGCAAATACCCAAAGAAAGCTAATAATGCAGATGTTAACAAAGCCCATACCTATCAATGGTTAGTGTCTTCTGGCTTAAAATCAGAAACAAAAGAGTTTATCACAGCAGCCCAAGATCAATGCCAGCCTAAAAGGAACTACCAGGCCAACATATCAGAGAACGGCAGTATCCCAACATGTCTTGTATGTAAACAACAAAATGAAACCATTGATCATGTTGTCTCAATGTGCAGTCTTCTTGCACCTACACATATGATAGAGCAACACAGTATATTCAATGGGTAATTTGCAAAACCTGGACCTGCCCCATGATTAAAACTGGTGGGAACACAAACCACCTCCTGTGCTTGAAAATGATCACATCTCACTCCTCTGGAACTTCACTGTTCAAGCTGACAGAAAGATAGATGCGAAAAGGCCAGACATTATATTGAAAGACTTCAGACAAAAATCATGCCTCCTCATTGATATGACTGTCCCAATCGACGTAAATGTATTTGCCAAGACCTACCAAAAACTGAGCAAGTATAAAGATCTTGAAATAGAAATTAGCAAAATGTGGACCCTCAAGACTAAAACAATACAGTCTAATCTGTCGAGTGTATAATAATAACAACAACAATTCTGCCATTCAGATTTTCGATCAAATCTTATAATCTATAGTATATATTATCTTACATGAATGATAGAGAGCCTGCGAGAATGAGGGCGAAAATAAATGTCTTTCTTAAGTTATGTACATAATAGAATCCACATAAAACGGTCTTTTAGTTTTGTAAATATAAGAAATCCTACTAGGAATCAAATTACAAGGCAATATAAGAAATCACGCCCGGGTCCAAATTGCAAGGAAATATGAGGAATCGCACGGGAGACAAATTGGAAGAATAATATAAGGAATCTCACACCAGGATACTAATTAAGATGTATGTGTGTATGTGTGTGTGTATATATGTGTCCGTTTAGTATTGACTATTGGATTAAAGAGTACTCAAACCACCGTAAAGATTAATAATATATTTTGGTCGAGTCAGTTTCTGTTTGCTCTGAGTTTCGTATGTACCTACAGATGAAACTCACAACATAAAAACATTGACTAATCCAATTTGTGCGCGCGCGCAACTAACGTATCTATATATCTGTAACTAGCTATCTAACTATATATGTGTACACACACCCACCCACAGATATATATATATATATATTAGGAATCGCACCACGGAAAGAATCACAAGTATAAGAAACTGTGTGGTGGGCAGTAGAATTGCAAGAAGATATGAATAGGAGAAATAAATACACTACTTTATACACAATAAAAAAAAATAACAAACTTATGGTATCTAATAAATTGTTCTGTAATTCATGGTAATATACAGAATGACATATATTCTATTCTGAATAATAAGTGTTTCACTGAGACCAATTACTGAATTTTAGTGAACTGATGACGATAAAAAAATATGAACTATCATAATAGAATTCAATGAAATATTATAGAAGAATAAATGTAGAGAAAACCTGATAATGTTGAGCAAAAGTATGAGATTGGGAGTTGTTTAAAGATAGTGCAGGAAGCTAAAAACTACATATCGAAGAATAATGATCCTTTCTCCTATAGGTAAAAAGCATGAAATTTTGGAGTAGGGGAATAGTTAATTACATCGACACCAGTACTCAGTTGTAACTTATTTCATCGACCTCAAGAAAATGAAAAGCAAACTCGACCTCGTCGAAATTTGAACTCTGGACGTAAAATGCAGATGAAATGCCGCAAAGTGTATTATGTTTATTTTAAATAGAAAGAGGTCATATAAAGTTTATGGTAGAGTGTGGCAGGTATGAACTCTCAGCCGAGGCCTTACACATCTGAAACAGGTGTAGTAAACCTCAGCCCATTTATGTTCTTATTTTACACCATACCTAGGCCCTTTCTTACATTGTATCTGGAACTTAAGTGGATCGTGAGAGATTGCATACCAGAATACTTCTGTTTATGATTTTGCATATCCATGTATATTTATATCGATGAATATATCAATCTGTTCATATCCATGTGTACGTAAGAAGTAAGACAAATGCGTATATACATCTCAATATATGCGTGAGTGACCATATATACTGTTGATACACTGATGTGCTATTCTCGACCATAAATTAGAGTCCTTATTAAAGTACCTCGATTCAATCAAATTCTTAACATAATATATACACACATACAAATATATATATATATATATATATATGAATGTGTTTCTGTGTGTGTAGGTATTTTCTTCGCAACAATATGTCTCGGGTGCAGCGTGACTGCATAGCATCTTCGACAAGTGCTTTCTCCTCTACCTTCATTTTGAACAATGCTTTGTGAGCGAATATTCTGGACGGGAACCTGTGTGGAAACTCATCATACGTATGATTCTATGTATGTGTTTGCCTGAATGAGCATACACACACATATACACATATATAAATAAGTGCAATTTATTTAGGAACAAAAATGACATTTTGGGAATATACAGGGAAGGCATTTCTAGTGAAAATGTCATTTCATATATATATATATATATATATA
>NC_068993.1:41852663-41859827 GCF_001194135.2 Octopus bimaculoides | reverse complement strand
ATTATATATATACATACATATGTATATATATTATACATTGTATACACACACACAAACACACACATATATTTATGTATGTACATACACGCTTATGTATATGTATGTATTTATATATGTGGGGGTGGGGGTGAAATAAATAAGGTAAGAAAATGGAGAGGTGAGAATGTATAACTAATTTATTTGTATCATAGTTTGGTGTTAAGTTTTAAATACAAATAAATTTTTGAAAAACACAATAGAAAACTCCAAAACCTACACATGTTTCGATTCTGGCCCCTTAAAAATGCATAATTCAAATTATTTGGTTCAAATCGAATGTTAACAATTTGTTATCATTTTAAGCTGTATGGGGAAGGAGTCCGACTGTGTACCTTTGTCTGTGTTATGTCATTAATCAATAATTATTGCTATTAATCAATACTTATCGATTTTCAGGGGATTTTTTTGTTTGTTTTAATAAAACGAAGCTTGCATATTTCTTGAAGGGATTTAAATCAACAAGTAAAGAAGTTTAAAATGTTATTTCTTATATATTGTTTCTATCTATTTTCAAAGGTTAAAATTCATCTAAGTAAAAATAAAGATAGAATAAAATGAATATGCATTTAAAAAACATATATATAATATGAATAATAAAATAAAAAAGTTATAATGTTATATCTGTATGGGAAAAGAATTATGTAATACGATAAATTAATTAAAATATAAGCAATAAATAATAAATAATAAAAAAAACTGCCATAATTCTATAATTTCCATTGGCTTGCTAGTAGATATTAGTAGATATTCATGTATGCTTGTTCATCGAATCATATCTAATCAAATTTAATCGTTTATATACAGGGTGGGTGAAAAGTAAGTAGGCATTAAAAATTGGTAATAAAATCCATATTCATTTTACAAGTTTATTGAAACAAATGATGCATGTTCTTTATTACATGGGAAAGTGAAAGTAAATTTTAATATTTCAGCGTAAGCACCGGTGGTGTCAAGTAGTTTCTTCAAACAGCCAAGGATGGAATGAACAACCTTCTGAAGGAAATCTCTGGGATATCGTTGAGAATCTCCTGAATCCATGTCTCCAAGTCCTCCAGGTGCGAGGTTTTGTCTTGTAAACCTTTTTTGTGTAACCCACAGGTAAAAATCACATGAACGGAGAACTTAACTTCCTGGAGTTCTGTACTTCTAGATTTCTGGATTTCTGCGGTGATAGTCTTCAAGTTTTATCTCCTGCACGTAATGGGGTTTCATTCATATAAAGATAGACCTCTCTACATTGAGTAAATATATTTTCGTATATACATGTTTATGTTTAAGCCTTTGTTAAATATACTAAGGTTATATGTAGTTGTATATAATTCTAAATTTGTGCGAAGGGTAGGGGTTAAACGAAATAAATATTAAAAGGGATAAATAGAATAAAATAATATTAAGATATCAATATATTTTTTATATTATAATAGAATAAACAAAAATTTAGAATACATATCTTGCAGTTCATTTATTTATATGCAAAAAATTGCGCACTACGTTTCTTTCTGATATATACTATGTGTATTACGTCATTGATTCATGTTCAGTTAAAGAAAAACCAACGAAATATTTTATAGGACCTGTTAGTTGAATCAAATATCTAATCAGGGGTTTATATAAAACCTAATGAATTTATGTAATTGTTAATGGTTATACCATTTACTTATAATAATTTATTTATGATAAGTTTATCTATTTTGTAATACAACTGGATACAATTACGTAAAGTAAAATAAGTTAATCTTAGGTATTAAATGTTTAAAAAATCCTATTATGCTTAAGTTAGAATTTATGTAAATTAAGATTAAAACTCTATATATATACATACAGAACTCCAGGAAGTTCAGTTCTCACTCCATGTGATTTTTACTTGAGGGGTTACACAAAAGAGGTTTACAAGACAAAACCTCGCACCTGGAGGACTTGGAAATGCGGATTCAGGAGGTTCTCAATGACATCCCAGAGATTTCCTTCAGAAGGATGTTCATTCCATCCTTGGCTGCGCTCTTTTTGTTTGTTTGTGCGCATGTGTGTGGGTCAGTGTGTGTGTGTGTGCGCATACACATGTATGTATGCATGCATGCATGTAAGTATATGTATGCATGTATGTGTGTGCGTATGTATATAGGTATGCACGTGTGTACGTTTGTATGTATGAATTCTGTATATTCATGTGCTTGTGTGTTTGTGTGTGTATGTGTGTGTTTGCATGTGTGTGTGTGTACCCCTGTCTCCTTGTGTGTGCATGTCTGATTTATTTGTTTACTACTCTGCTTCGATTTCGATTTTTCTTACTATATTTCTACTGCGTATTCCATAATCTATTTCTTCTTTATTCATATTATTTATTTTACCCTCTATGCTAGTTTTTGTTTGCATATTAGCATTCTATTTTCTTACCTCTTCATCAATATTCATATTATTAACACTATGTTTGTTATATTTAATTTTCTGTTTAGATCCTGCCTTTTCTAATGCAATGTTGTATAATTCTTTATTTTCATAAAAATTCTCCTCATTACAAGAGAGGTAATTGATTAATGTTTTTCCATATATTTTAAGTAAATTATTAGTAATTGACTTTGGATGATTGCTTTTAATATTAATATATGTTCCGCCGAGGTCGACTTTCCCTTTCACCCTTTCGGGATCGATAAATTAAGTACCAGTTGCGTACTGGCATCGATCTAATTGACTGGTCACCTTGCCCAAAATGTCGGGCCTTGTGCTTAGAACAGAAAAGAATATTAATATAAGTTATTTTAGAATTTTGTTTATGGTAAGGCGCATATTTACGTTTATTTAGGTTAAAATTCACATCCAAAAAGTTAACAGAATTATGCTCCCTTTCTATTAAAATATTTAGTCCGAATTTATTGAAGAACTGAGGCAATTTTTTTCTTACATATCTCTAGTTCACTATTAGATGGATTTTTGATGATAAACAGTGCATCATCCCTATATAGTCCATCCTCTATTTCCGGGAATTCACTATTAAACTTATGTAAAATGTATATTCCGACCAAATATGTCATCTGAGCGGAATCAGTAGTATCCATAGCTATATATATATGTATGTGTGTGTGTGTGTGTGTGTGTGTGTAAGTATATATATATATATATATGTATGTATATATGTATGTATATATAGATATATATATATATATATATATATGTATATATATATGTATATATATTTGTATATACATGTGTGTGTGGATATATATATATATATATATATATATACACCAATGTATATGCTTGCATGTGTTTGTGTCCTCGTAATATAACGATTCACCAAAAGGTATCGGTTCAGTACGAACATAAGAAAGAATAAGTACTGTAGTCGATTTGATCGACTTAAGCTATCAAAGAAGTGCCCCAGAATGGCCACAGTTTAATTACTGTAACAAGCAACGCAATAAAAGAATATAAAATGGAGTACTTATATGTGTATATGTACGTACGTTCACATGCATTCATATATGACATGTATGCCTGTAGCTAACCCTGCATACACGCATGCACAAGTTAATATTTATAACTTCCTGGTAATTATCAAAAGAATCTCAAAGGAATTTGTAATTTGATCAGCTGAATTAGATTGGTATAATGGAAATCATTTAGAATGTTATTTAATAACATTAATTCATTGAGGTTGCTTAGCATTGCAACATCAATTAATGACTCAACCTCCTTTATTTCTGTTTCAACTGAAAACCTAATGGCGTACAAAGCACAACAATTTTTAAAAAATACAGTTAGGCTTTACAAATACTCATGTTCTTTACAAAGAGACATAAGGGAAATGCCGTAGCTTCCTTTCTTACTCAGGCCGTATTATATCATATAATAGGTTCGTGTAGATGAACATGCCCGAATAGTTAAGAAGCTAACTTAGCAAACCACAGGGGCTGGGGTTTGATGCCACTGCAATGCATTTTGTGAAAACATCATTTTCTCTAGCTTCGAGCAACCCTATAAATTGTGAGTGAAACTGGGTAGACGGAAACTGCTTAGAATCACGTCAAGTAGATTGTACTTGTAATTCATAAGGTACTGTCTTGTCACACACCTTGTGACGTTGATTCTGTCTGCGAATTACGTTAACCCCACACGTGTCAATAGAATGTTCAGCTACTTCTGTAGCCGACCGACGGAGACCCAACACAAGCACCACGACTGCTAAATTCGTAGAAATATATCGAATATGTAATTTAAAAAATATGACTAAGGGAGAAATAGACCGAGGGAGCATTCTGTAAACTAAATACAAGCAGGGTTTAATAAATGGATAACTGGGAAGGGAATAAACTTCAACTAACTGTTATTCGTGTTCCGAATCCGTGCATACTGTGTTCAATTCCCGTCGAACTCCACTTGCCTTTCTTCCTTTCAGGGGGTCGATTAAAAATAGTACCAATCCATGGTGGTGGATTGAATAGAATGTAAGAAAGCTGGATCTGTTGTTTTGCGGTCCCCCATATAATCCGTCACCCAGTTTAATTCCATTACCTGACAACTTCATTGACTTTAAGCAGAGTTCACTACGCAGCAAGCGTTTAGAACAGGTTTCCTGTCTGATGTTACCTTCTTCCCATTCGTGTCTAAGGCTCTACAATAGGTCATCAGCATTGCCCTCCTTCCTGGCTAAAAGATAGGAAAACAAAGAACTTACTAAAAGTGTCTGGTGTTATTTCGTTGCTTAATACGTTTGGAAACAAATCATCTTTACATTAGATTTGACCTCTATTCAGATAGTGGGCGAAATAAATTTACAAAATGCAGGCTGGTAAAGGAGAATGTCTATTATACATTATTAATATTTGATGAAATCTAATTATTTATGTTAGTTTCCAAATAAATTCTGATTTTATTGAATAATTAGAAACAAAGGGAATAGTGACGAGACAGGGGATCATTTTGAAATCAAGGAACAGAGGTTATAACAATAAATAAATTGTATATACTACGTATGACCTACAGTAATCTAATGTAGATTAATTTACTAGTTCTTATTCATATCATTTGGCGTAGTTTATAGAAGTCATAGAAAAAATTGATTTTTGTTTAAAATCTGGAGTCATTTTCGCTACTTCTATTGACATTTATTTTTTCAAATTCATCGCCATTAATAATGAAAAAATCAACGACCTCTTAATTCTCATGAGTCTCCTCCCTTCACATTCCTCAACCACCACCATGTTTAGTTCATCCACTCTAATTTTGCATCATTTCTGGTTAATGTAGTAGTCAGTCTCCTTATCCCTGGTAATCGGTGATCATCTCATAGAATTCTGAAAAACTTATCGATTTCAGTGTCAATCTTTCAAGATAATTTGGTTATTTGGCAACTTAAGAGGAGTCAAAACGACCTGATAACATGCTATGACCTGCAGCGAACTAATGCCAAAAAGAAAACGATAATATCTATTCAATTATAAAACTTTGGGGTGGTTTACAAATCAAGAGTAAACAGACAAGGAAATCAATGGCAGCTGATTGTCACTGACTTATTGTAATTGCAACAAAACCCAAGTCTAATATATCAGTTTCTTTAAAAATACACCAGTGTAGTGTTGTATGAAAGTATACAGACATACGCATACGCATACATACATACATACACACCTTGAAACAAACATACAGACATTCATATATACATGCTTGCATGCATATATATATATATATATATATATATTTATTTATTTACACACACACACATATAATGTATGTGTGTGTGTATATGAACTGTTGATAAAAGCTAATGTCATGGCATCGCTTGATGGGGTTAGTTTTTGCCGCTTGTTGTCAAAACCTTAATATAACATGTCATTTCAGGTGTCAGATAAGCACGTGAAATGACATATCTTATGAAACGTAGGAAAATAATACCGCACATTGAACAAAATTAAGATGTATACGTTAAGAAAAAACAAACAAAAAAACAGGAAAACAACAACAGCAGAAAACAACAACAAACCAAACAAACACTAAAGAAAATTAAACCGTAATAACAATTTGATATCGTAACATCTAGTTTGAAGAAGTTTCAAAACCGTTATTTTTTTTTACGAGATATCGAACTGACCAGTGAAAATACTGTGAAAAGTTTTGAACACCTTTGATTTAGATGGATTCTGTATGATCAAATAATAATGAAAACTCCTAGTTGCAGTTTAGATGAAAGGAGCTCAACCTGTTTAATTAGTGTTAATATCTTCGTAGTTGATAGCAGCACAATATAGAGTGGTTATAAGGGGGCTATTTCTTAAACTGAATACAAGACCTATCTATCTATCTATCTATCTGTCTATCTATCTATCTATCTATCTATCTATGTCTGTGTGTTTGTATGTCTGTCTAGTTCTTTCTCGTTTTCTCTCTCCTCTCTCACTCTGTCTCTCTTTCGTTGATGTTCTAAGCTGCCGGTAATTCTTCTGAATAGTAGTCTGTTATGTATATATATAATATGCATGCGTAACATTATCGAACACACATACTCAATGTTTGTGGTTTGCTTGTTCGCCGGTCGACTGCGATTTTACACAGTAAAGATGACTCTCTCAAAGCACCAGATCGTCATAGACACGTGAAACAACTCACACCGAGTCCCATTCAGGAGCGACGGACATCGATTTTCGCGTTATTATTATTATTATTTATTTATTTATTTATTTATTTATTTGTGGCTTATCAACATCACGTATCCGAACGGAACCGGAGGCAAACTGAATAACCTGCTCATGACTCTATGTAAAATAGCGCAAAACTATCTGCTGGCATGCCCGAACAATGGATACGCAGGTATAATTAAAATATGAATTAGAACAAGCGTGAGTATTTTAAAAATGACTAACTTTCAAGTGTTTTAACAGCCGGCGGTTTGAGAGAGTAATCTCCACCGCGTCATTTCGCAGCCGACCAACGAACAAGTGAAGAACATATATTGAGTATGTGTTCGATAACATTCACGCTGCTTCTAACTCAAATTTGAATATGTGTGTGTGTATGTTTGTGAGCACGTGTGTACGCGCGCGTGTGCGCATGTACACGTGTATATACACACACACACACACACACACACACATATATATATATATATATATATATATATATATATATATATAT
>NC_068993.1:41851900-41852260 GCF_001194135.2 Octopus bimaculoides | reverse complement strand
TATATATATATTAATATATATAGATTCATACATATATTTTATATATGTGTGACGGTTGACGTAGCATCGATTCATAGATTATGAAACTAGTATGGATTATGAAACAACTGTCGACGATTGGAATGAACATATGTTCATTTTATTCATAGACTCCATCATTGTAATTCCTGGATTTTCAGGAAGACACTCACGTTATATTCCGGTGTTAACCACGATCTCTCTTGATAGCTATGCAGCGGGTGGAGAGCTTAATGTTAGTTCTTTCTGATTTTTTAAAATCCATATTCTTTGTGTGTGTGTGTGTATGTGCGTCTAAATTGGTCTATATATATATATATATATATATATATATATATATAT
>NC_068993.1:41850095-41851494 GCF_001194135.2 Octopus bimaculoides | reverse complement strand
GTGTGTGTGTGTGTGTGTGTGTGTGTGTGTGTGTGTGTGTGTGAGTGTGTGTGTGTGTGTGTGTATGTGTGTGTGTAAGTAGTGGATCCGCTCGCTGGCTGCAGTAACAGGATCTGTTATGTCAAACGAACTATATAATATGCCATTTCTGAATGGCTTCTCCGGTCGTTTATAAATGACTTTCGTATAATTCTACTTTCCATTAGTGTTTAATCATAGAGAAAACTAAATTAACAGTGACATGGCTCTAACGTAAGATATTCAAATTAACATAGCCTTCATCCATCTAGCAGTACAAGATTCCTTCTTTGCCACCTTATCTCAATTAAGTCTACTTAAACTAGAAGTGTCTAACATATTTTCGCAGCGCCAGTCATGAAATATTACCCCTGTAATCTTGGTCTATTCTGAATCATTTGAATTACTCGAATAAGCAGTATCTAGTCAATATTCCTATCTAGAAAATTGAGGACATAATAACAATAATTAGTGAAAACTAGTCACCAGTGCACCATACTTAACGCATATATGTATCATTGAAAGATAGGATGTTGTAGTTTGTCTAAGAGAAATTTCTTCACAGACGTGTCTTAAAAACGAAACATACACACATACACACACACACTGTAACCTATGCAGTAGATATATAAAAAGTGATAATTTAGCCATTTCTCCGTAGATTGAAAAAAAAAAATGAACAGCCCTATGCGGTTTTCGAACCTCATTCTGTTCTCATCAGAGATGTGTTCATCAATTTGACCAACGCCAAAGAAGTAAATAGCCAAACTGTTAATATACTCAACAATTAAAAGTCGTGGTGATGGAAGATCCGAGCCAGGGAACCAGGGCTTTGGCAAGAAAAACTAGTGATGGTTTTGCTACCATACGCTGGCTCGCACAAGAGGTGCAAGGTGCAAATTCTGAGAAGGATGGAGAATGGTTTGACGGAGGCAAAGAATCTCCTTAACAAGCTGAGGTTTCGTGTTGACCCTGGGTTGATCTGGTTCTTCTCAGATGAAAATACCGCCAGACAGGACCAGTTGCACAACACGCAGAACAATAAGTGGTTTGCCTACAATCTATGAATGCATGTGGTATCTCAAGTACATAAAAACCAAGTTCTCCAAACTGTGATGGTCTTTGAGTGCATCATCAGAGAGGTTGAGGTCATGCTTCCATACATCTTTGAACAGGGCATTAGGCTGGTCAATCCCTGACTGGATAGGATTGTGACTGAAAGGCCATATGAGTGGCAGCGAGTTTTGCCTCCTTAACATGCCTCCTGAAAGAGAGACAGGTGGTTGTCAGGAAATTTCTACGAGTTTTCATGTCTCAAATTCTGGCCTCCTAATCCGCCTCATGAATTACGAAAGCTAGCTGGACTATAGTAAAGTCTGTG
>NC_068993.1:41842595-41845095 GCF_001194135.2 Octopus bimaculoides | reverse complement strand
AATATCCGTTTTAGAAATCTTTTGATAGTCATCATACTATCTGCTTGTCTGAAATAGTTATTATTTTCTTTTTCGTTCTGTTTTCCTTTAATTTAATTTATTTTTATTTTTTAGTTTGTCATCTTTGGCGCCGTGGTTAAGGTCACGTAGCAGTTTAATTACAATTTGATGATGTCTTTGATATTGTGAGAAACTTCTCGCTTTATGATATGTGAGGTAAATTCTGAAATGACTTTCTCCTAAAAAAAAAAAAAAATTAACTTCAAAATTATTTTAGGTTGCTGAAAAACACGAAAAAAAAAAAAAGAGAAAAAAACATGCACAGACATAGCTGTGTGGATAAAGAAGTTCGTTTGACAACCATCTCGTTTCGGGTTCAGTCTCATTGCGCGGCACCTCGAGCAGATGTCTTCTACTATAGCCCCGGGCTGACCTAATATTTTGTAAATTTTATAAACGAAAATTGTGAAGAAGCTCCTCTCTCTCACACACACACGCGCGCACGCGCGCATACACACACACACACACACACACACACACACACACACACACAAGTATGAGAGTATCTGCCAGTTCTCTGCTTTCTTTTCCCAAATAATATTATCAACATAACTAAGGCAGTTCTATACTTAACCACGCCATATGGCGTTACCGGGCATGTGGCGTAGTGATTAAGAGAGTGGGCTACTAACCCGAAGATTCCGAGTTCGATTCCAAGCAGTGACCTGAATCATAATAATAATAATAATAACACCATCGAAAAATACCCTAGGAATGAGAATCCAAGTTCGAAATTTCCCCCAAGACACCTGAAGAAGGCTGGAGGGTATATCAGCCGAAACGTTGTGTTAAACAAGATGAGAACAAATATCTGTCGAATGTAAATAATATAACTAAGGCTGTGAGAATCATCGGCACGCTGGGCAAAATCTTAACCGGCATTTCGTCCGCTAAGCACCTTTTCGCACATAGAATTTTGCCAGCTCGACGCCTTTAAAAATGGTTTCAAATTTTGGCACAACGCCTGAAATTTCTCGGGAGAGGAGTAATCGATTGCATCGACCCCTCCTTATTTTATTGACCTCGAAAGGGATAAAAGCCAAAGTCAACCTCGGCTGAAGTGTTTTCTCAGAACGTAAAGACGGGCGCTAAACATTTAGCCCGCGTCCTAACGAGTCTGCCAGCTCACCGCCTTTAATAATCCTTTCTGCTTTAGGTATAAGGACCCCAATTGTGTAGGACGAGGCGATTACATCGACCCCAGTGTTTCACTGATACTTAATTTATCGACCACCGAGAGGATCAAAGGCAAAGTCGACCTTAACGGAATTTGAACTCAGAACGTAGCGGCAGATAAGATACCGCTAAGCTAAGCGTGCTAACGATTCTTATTTCTTTATTGCCCAGAAGGGGCTAAACATAGAGGGGACAAACAAGGACAGACAAATGGGTTAAGTCGATAACATCGACCTCAGTGCGTAACTGGTACTTAATTTATCGGCTTCGAAAGGATGAAAGGCAAAGGAAAGAATGAAAGAAAAATTCGGTGGAATTTGAACTCAGAACGTAACGGCAGACGAAATGCCTCTAAGCATTTCGTCCGGTGTGCTAACGATTCTGCCCGCTCGTCGCCTTAACGACGCCTTTAATAATAACAACTAATACGAAGATGGACGTCCGTTGGTCTTACAATGCAGTAAAATCTGTTATATTTGTCGACCAGGAAGTGTGTATGTATGTGCGTTTCGTGTGTTGTGTGTGTAGGGGAGGGGGAGTACCGTTACTTAGGCTCACCGACTGTCATGTGTCAACAAACAGTCTATTTGGCGGCTGCATGGCTACCCTTTGGTGGAGGTACGATACATCCATTGCCACTTACTAATCTAGATATGTGTCAAAGGAAAGGAAACATTCATATATTCATGTCGACAGTTGTTTTTAAATGGGCGTTGAGTGAAAGGGCAGCCAGTGGCCTAATTAGTCACTGTTCGGGGTCAGCGGATGAAAGAGTGAGGAGGGGTCTACAAAGGCAGTTCCTTGCTCATGTCAGTAAGTATGTTATTGTAACATTCCACACTTAACTGTTGCTTTCTTTTAATTTTCTCGTCCCATCCTTATAATTTGTTAAGATTTCGTGTTCATTTTATCTTTTAGTTTCTCTATTATCGTTTGTTATAGTTTATTCGTACGTTTAGTTCAATTCCCAGGTTGCCACGCTACTTTTCTTTTATATTTTACCATCAGTATCCGAGGTTGCTAGACTGTGTGTGTGTATATGAGTGAGAGAGAGAGAGTGAGAGAGAGAGGAAGAGAGAAATAGAAAGAGAGGGGGACAGAGATACGCACATACATATACACACGTATTTGCATATTTGAGTATGTATGAAATATATGTTTCTGCGTTTATATATATGTTATATGTGAATGTGTGTGTTTAAGCATACGTGTATATACAAACTCAAGTAAACGCACACACACACACACGCATACACCCCCCCCC
>NC_068993.1:41840958-41842033 GCF_001194135.2 Octopus bimaculoides | reverse complement strand
CTATAGTAGAAGACACTTGCCCAAGATGCCACGCAGTGGGATTGAACCCGGGACCATGTGGTTGATAAACAAGCTACTTACCACACAGCCACCCCTACGCCTGTATATATATATATATTATTCTTTTACTTGTTTCAATCATTTGACTGCAGCCATGCTGGAACACCACCTTCAAGAGTTTTAAGTCGAACAAATCGATCCCTAGCCCAGTACTTATTCTAACCGTCTCTTTTGCCGAACTGCTAAGTAAACGGGACGTAAACACACCAACACCGGTTGTCAAGCGGTGATTGGGAACAAACAAAGGCACAAAGACACACGCGCAGGTGTACACACACACGCACACACACACAAACACCTACACACACATATACATATATACGACGGCTTCTTTCAGTTTCCATCTGCGAAATCCACTCAGAGGGCTTTCACCGAATGTCCTCCCTTAAATGCTTCAAAAGCGTCGCAGTAGAACTCTCGATTTACGGTCTGGCCTTGGGGGACGAATTCTTGATGCACAACTTCACGTTTCCAAGTGACGTTCGTGGCAGATCTTCCAAATCATTCATCGTCTTCCAGGGAAGTTATTCCGCTTTTGAAGCGCTCGTGCCACTCGAGATATTGCGTACGACCCATTATCTTGTCGCCGTAAGCTTGCCAAAGTATCCTCAATGTCTCTGTGGCCGACTTCCCAAGCTCAACACAAAATTTTACGTTGGCTCTTTGTTTCATGTCCATGACAAAATCAGAAACCACAGCTTACACGTGATCACAATACATACATTTCACAACTTGGGACGTAAACACAGCGATGTCACTCGGCACACAGCCTCATGAAGGTCATTGCCAGTTCTCATTGCGCACGCAACTGTGTGCTGTCATCTGTTGGTGCGCTACAAATCTAGTCCGGGAACTTTCTGATACCACCACATATGTGCAAATATACAAATATATTCACAATTGTATGTATGTACGTATGTGTGTATGTGGGTATGTATACATGCATACAAAAACACACACACACACACATACATGCATATATATATATATATATATATATATATATATATATATA
>NC_068993.1:41837532-41840782 GCF_001194135.2 Octopus bimaculoides | reverse complement strand
CTCCCTCATACACGCATATACATATATGTGTGTATATGCATACGCATAATGCACACACACACACATACATGCATATATATATATATATATATATATAAACGTATGCAGACACACACATACACACATACTCCCTCATACACGCATATACATATATGTGTGTATATGCATACGCATAATGCACAAAGGATGCAAGGAGAAAGAAAATTGCATGCAGCTCATATGAATATATGTGCAAGTCTTTGTGCGCGCGTGTGTATGTATGTGTATGTAAATATATTGCAACAGTATATACTGATGTTATATATGAGGTCATGAGTGTAAGATATATGAGATATGGAACAGGAAAAAAGGAATATTATTCAGAAATCTTTTTTTTTTTTTTGTATAATATTTCCAGTATGTTGATGTGTGTGCAAATACCAACATCGGCTCAACATTTCTGTCATAGCAAGCAGGTTTTATTCTGTTCTCGTTTGAAAGGTATTACACAGTCACGTTCAGCAAATGTGTCACTGATTGGCGATATTATTACACTAACTTAACCACATTAAATACATCACCCAAAACTACTTGTACACTAGGGAAATAATTTGGACTTCATATCCATCTTATCTATTTAATCGTGAAATATAAACCAATTTCCTGTATGCTGTTTAAATACAAATGTAATTCTGTGTGGTCCCCGCACAAATGTGAAATAAATATATAAATAAATATATTTAATGGGAAGATGAGAAATTGCATATAGCGTGTATAAATCCAGTTTAACTATTTGTTTTTATAAAGCAACCGATGAAAGCCATGTCATAAACAGAACTTCCGAGAGAGGTTTTGCTACAGGAAGATTGCAGTCAAGGACCCCGGGGGCAGGGCCGTTTTCCTCAAAATTGTAAGGGACATTTTATTCATTTATTCATGGGATCTTCTCTTTTGGCTTTTGTTTTGTTCTCTCAGTGTCCCCCGAAGTAACAACAGTAGAAAGCCTCTCTTACGAGATCTGATCATGACTGTTATTAAGCATATTTCTTTTACAGTTCTTTTATCAGGCTGCATTTGTTATTTATTCTGATCCGAAATTTTTAAAATAAGAACTGGCATCTTTCCGAGCTGACAAGTGAGTCCCTATTTAATCGCTCTGCAAACGAGATATAACAGCTTAATATCACTCAAAGCATACCCTGCCGTCTTGAAAATGAGGGAAACGGTAGATGCATTAGATACTTTTATCTTTTACTAACATGATGTACACTTCGAAGGTTTTAGTCCATGGGTCTCCAAAGTGGTCAATATCGACCCCTGGGGATCTATAGGACTATTCAAGGGATCGACAAATGCACATCTACTTAATAATTATTATTTATTTATTTTCTTGTATAAGCCTGGGGTGATGAAGGGTCATGTATTTCATGAAGAGGTCGATTGTCTAAAAAGTTTGAGGACCCCTGTTTTAGTCAATCAAATCTATCCCAATACTTATTTAAATTCTGGTACTCTCTCTGTGAACTGCAAAAGCCAAAGAGCAAAAACAAAAGACACATCGGTACTCAACCGGTGAGATAAGCACAAACACAGAAACGTATGCAGACGTGCACATAATTACACAGGCACGCGTGTGTATGTGCAATGATGCACGTGCAACAGACTTCAATAAAGATTTTTCAACTAAATTCATACACAAAGTATTATCCAGCCCTGTGCAACAATAGCAGATATTTGCCCAAGGTGTCATACAGTCGGATTCAATCTATATGTAATTGCACAGCGAGTGAAAACAAAAAACAGTAAGTCATCGCTAGAATGCATTTGGTCATCGATCAGGATTGGCCAGGGGTTAAACAGTAACAACATCAACAACAATAACGACAACTGCCACCTCTGCCTTTATTCTCCTCATCTTTAGATTTTTCCACTATTTCCCAACAAATATCTACCACACTTTTTGCTCTGGGTAGTGTTCCCAGATGTCACTCTGAACTTACGTTATGCTTCACAATATACACTCTGCCTTTTTTTTTTCTTTTGCTAGTACTCATCTCAAATTTCTTCAGAGTTTGTAAAAGGCAGGAGATACTTCAAAGTGTTAAAACATTCTATTTAATAAATATAATCACATGCATCATGGATGGCGTTCGAGATGCGGATCATTTGCATGTTCCATAGAACGAACTCTTTCTTTATTTGCCACACTGGACATAACGAAGAGAGGACAGTACAAGAACAGACAAAACATAGAGAGTTCGTGTTTTCCTTTTTTTTAAATTCCGATTAAAATTAATTTCGATTTAAAATTAATAAAATTATGAATAAATATTTACACGTGAAAGTTACCCGGGCTCATAGGCCCATCGCCGTTGACTGACGTTTCCTTCAGTTCCGGCTGGATGGTTGAGCTTAACCGGCTCCAATTCATCCTCAACTTTCTCTCCACATTCTGCCATCTTTTACGAAACGTGCTCAGCGTCGGATATCTCTTTTCCAGCCTGATTTTACTTTTAAGGTGGTAGTTAAAGTAATTAACTAGACCTTGGCTGGAAATAAAGATACCTGTCGCAATCCCTTCGCGCGTGTCTTCCATACTGTTTCTTTCAGAATGGCTACAATGGACATCAGCTGACATATGCGGTGCTCCTCCATGGCTGCAGTTTGATGACTAAAACAAATAAAAGATACAAAATAGAATGACTGTTAATGTATTGTACCCCATAAGTGACCTTCTATAAATCTAAAGTAACAAGGAGCGGGGTATCAAATAGATATAGTTTATCTAGTCAAAAGCTAACTAATTTTATAACCTCGAGTTATGTCGTACTTAAGAATCTAGAATAAGGGCGAAATGGTACTATTCAGGGCTACTGTGAAGTTTAATAAAAGAATTATATGAAAATAATGTCTGCTCGTTTCACTTTTTTCACTCTTTTCTCTCTTTGGTAAAAAGAATCGTAGAAACTCTTCTCTCTTCTTAATTAGCACACACGTTCACACGATCTCTCTCTCTCTCTCTCTCTCTCTCTCTCTCTCTCTCTGTCTCTCAATCACTATAAGTAGTACTTACGAGTAAGTTAACCGGGTGAATACAGAAATGTTTGTATAAAATATTGGATTAACTTTTATATAATTTAATGTTCATTATTGATGAATTTGAGAGGTAAATTTAAATCCATAATGAGTTTTGGGGATTTTATTCAGTTTCAAAATTGCTTACTGTTGCTAATATTTATAGCAAACCGTTTTCAGAAGTACTAAAATTAAT
>NC_068993.1:41833414-41835202 GCF_001194135.2 Octopus bimaculoides | reverse complement strand
TATGCATACATGTGCGTGTGTGTCTTTCAGTTAGCATTTGCCCTCCGCCTCCTAGTTGACAACCTGTGCTGGTGAGTTTATATCCCCATAACCTAGCAGTTCGGTAACTAAGACCGACAGAATAAGTACCAGGATTAAAAAAATATATTTGGCTTGATACATTCGACTAAAACTTTTTCAAAGCGGTGCCCCAGCATGGCCGTAATCTGATGACAGAAAGAAGTAAAAGATTAAAAGTTAAAAGATATAAATAAATAAACAGAATATGCTCGAAAAAGTACACGAGCGCTGACGTAGGAATTGATAGCTTTTAATGCAAAAGATATTGTATTCGATAACAGACCAAGGACTGGAATTCAAAACAATTGATAGCGATCAAATGTTTAAAATGTCTGAGAGGAGTTTTTGTCAATGAGATTATAATTATTCGGATTAATAACCTCATCGTTAGAGATGAAACAGAAATTAATATTTAATAGTTGATATTAAAAAATATTGTTTCATCTCTAACGATGAGGTTAATAGATTGAAAAATTCTAATCCTATTAATTGATTGTGTTATCAAATTACGTTTCGTGGGGATGGGTTTCCGTTGGCTACTTAACAGATCTTGTCTTCGGGTAGTTCGGAAACTTCATTCTATCACTTTACTCATACGATTTATTCTTTATCCTCATTATGTTAATTAGACGAAGGGGTCATAAAACATGATAGCAAAATAACACAGGAAATTACAAATAGAATTTCAAACGATTTACACTTTATATACGCCACCCGTATACAGTAAAGAGAATGCACTTTATTATGATTAGGGTATTTACGCTAGACTTTAATGTCATTGGGTGGTTATGTCACAAATAATGAACAAAGTTAACACGCACAAGTTGGTAAAAATTTTAAGCGCTAAGAACTCGTGTTTTGAATTCTATATTGCTGTTTGTGTCAAAAAATCTAAATAATTAATGAATACACATATATATGTGCGCGTGGGCGTGTATGTGTGGGTGTGTGTGCGTGCGTGCATGTGTGTTTGTGTGTATGTATGTATGTGTGTATGTATGTATACAATGTGTATTCCAGAAGTTTTAAGATTTCGTCGAGAGAGACATTTATTAACTTCAAAATACTAAACTCTAATTCCATTCGAAGTAGGCTCCTCCGACTTTAATGCACTTGTTTTAGCGCTTCAGTCGCTTGGCGAAGGCCTCATGGAAGTCTTCGAAAGTAAAGATATCCAGGACTCTTGTTACAGCTTCCTTTATCTTCAAAACGATTGACACTGAAATGCTCGTTCAGCACGGGTAACAGCCAAAAATCAAAAGAAGCAACGCCTGCACTGTGGGGAGGGTGAGTAATGGTTTTGGTACCCGTCTCTGCCAAGTAATTTTGCACATATTCAGCTCTTCGTGAATAATTCAGTGTACAGTTGTCACACCAACTCCAAAACTGTATGCATACTGTTTTTGTGGCTGCATGAGAGTTTCAACAAGCTCTGGTGTTCTGACGTTCCGCCCTGTACAATAAAAATTTATTGCATAACGAGCGTCTAAATTGGCTTCACGTATCGCTGTTACAGCAGTTTTCTTCAGTCGGAAATAACTACAGTTATCAGAACACCTTATTAAATGTATATTAATGATATACTAAAATTACAATCATCTAGGACAGTTATAACTGCCTCTACTAAACAAAAGTATCAAAACTTCAGTAATGCACCTCATATACATACATACGTACATACATACATACATACATACATACATACATACATACATACATATATATGTA
>NC_068993.1:41832508-41833327 GCF_001194135.2 Octopus bimaculoides | reverse complement strand
TATATATATATATATATACTCACACCAACACATACATATACATACATAGATACATGCATACATACATACATACATACATACATACATACGTACATACATACATATATATATATTAATGATATACTAAAATTATAGATATAGATATACATATCCTTTTACTCGTTTCAACCATGCGGTTGCGGTCATGATGGAGCACCATTGTGCTTTTGCTGGTTTCCTCAGTCTGGGATTTTTCACATCACCACTCCTGTATGTGCCTTTCGTCCCAGCTGCTGTCCCAGTTGGTGTATAAGGGAGTTCGATTCTGCTGCCCTCGTCTGTACCTCATGCCTGGCCGTTTGTTCATCTGGTATTGCGCAGAGGAAGACGTCTAGTTCCTTTTTGAAGACATTTACTTCCACTTTATGCAGATTTCTAAATTTTTAGTGGCGGACCATTGAAGAGCTGTGGGCCTTTGAATCCCAGACTATTGCAGTACCTAATCCTGAGTTTAGATAGTGCGGATGGTACCTTAGGTACACTACAATGGCGGATAGTTGCAGTATTTTATAACACTAAATGCCGTAATTAAGTACAAGTCCTTTTAGAGTTTTCCACGTAACCACATGTGGATCGTTAGCGATTTTTTCCCTCCGTCTCCCTTTTCTCTTGGACTTTTCTCCGTCTCCTGTTTCTGAAGAAGAGCTTTGCTCGAAACATAAAGCTGCCTTTCTTTCCTTCCCTGAGCGTCTTCTACTACTTTACATGTACCTCGTCGTCGCGCAATTGTTTTTACTTTCTGTTTTTTCTTCCTTTCTGGCGAATTAACTATATATATAT
>NC_068993.1:41829250-41830560 GCF_001194135.2 Octopus bimaculoides | reverse complement strand
AAGAAGAAGAAGAAGAAGAAGAAGAAGAAGAAGAAGAAGAAGAAGAAGAAGAAGAAGAAGAAGAAGAAGAAGAAGAAGAGGAAGAGGAAGACAGAAAAAGGAGATGGAAGGAGAAGAAAGGACAAAAGAGGAAGAGGAGAGGGATGCAGAAGGGGAGGAAAATGGATTAATTCATATTAAACATTTTCTCTTTCGTCCATCATTTTTCAAATTGCAACTGGATTTTTAAGGGCTGGATGTGAAGGGAAGCTACTAAGTGATGGAGATACATAAGTGTTAAGAGTGGGGGATAAATGGAAGGTGGGGAAAGCAAAGAAAGGAAGAAACAAAGAAAGAAAGAAAGAAAGAAAGAAGGATAGAAAGGAAGAAGTATAGAAGGTAAATAAGGAGATGAGGTCAAGTATCGAGGCGTTAATTTATCATAAAAACATTGGGAAAGTTGAGTGTTATTGTTTTGACAAAGTTTGTTGATCCTCATAAATAAAATTAAGATAATGTGGTTTAACTGTGATTCGTAAAGATCAATATAGTTATAGCTTTCAAAAGTGATGGATGAATGTAGCAGCGAGCTAAGGACTGTTATTATTTTAATTCAGTTGTTCAAATATATTACTTACCAAGAAGGATTAATATTAATGAAGATACGATGGTAATGATGATGATGATAAGGAAGATCATAACGGTTTCAAATTTTCGCATGACACGAGCAAGCTCGGTGGAAGAGGTAAGTCAATTACATCGACCCCAGTATTCAACTGGTAATCATTTTGTCAACTCCGAAAGGATGAAAGACAAGAGTCGGGCTCGACGGAATTTGAAATCAGAAATGAAGTCGGACGAAATTCCGCTGCACATTTTAACCGGTGTGCTAACGATTCTGCTAGCTCACACCCTTGATAATAATAGTCATTAAGACAGCGAGCTGGCATAAACGTTAGCACGCCCGGCGAAATGCTTAGCGATAGTGCGTCTGCCGCTAAGTTCTCAGTTCAAATTCCGCCGAGGTCGACTTTCGGGGTCAATTAAATAAGTACCAGTTACGCACTGCAGTCGATATAATCGACTTAATCCGTTTGTCTGTCCCTGTTTGTCCCCTCTGTGTGTAGCCCCTTGTGGGCAGTAAAGAAATAAGAAACGTTAGCACGCCGGGCGAAATTCTTAGCGGTATTTCGTCTGTCTTTACTTTCTGTATATATATATATATATATATATATATATAACCTCGGGCCTACCAAAGACTTGTGAATGGATTTGGTAGACGGAAACTGAAAGAAGCCCGACGTATACGTGTATATATATATATATATATA
>NC_068993.1:41825992-41829110 GCF_001194135.2 Octopus bimaculoides | reverse complement strand
CTATACTAGGTGCAATCAATGGGAGCAGGTAAAAGTGGAGGTTTTACCCAAAATTTGTGTAACAATTAGAAAATGGAGGATAATATGCTGAACCCAACTACTTGCAGACGGTGTATCCCGTTGAATTCATTAATTTAATTCATAGCAAAAGTGACAAAAAAAGGAAGAAAAGAAAAAGAAAGAAAGAACCAAAGCACAGGTGTCTATGGCAGACTATGTTATTTTGCCAACATGGTTTACATATAGAAGTACAAATTACATAAGGAATTAGAGGATGAACAGAAGTTTAATCTTACAGATGTTTCGGCCTAGAATTAGCAAGCCCCATTCTATCCGAGTATTCCTTTCCGGAGTGATTATCGGATGACATTTTGAAATGGGTTTACATGCCCGAACCTCTAGGCCACTTCAGAGATTCACAAAGGGTTTCATACAAATGGAGAGCAAGAGGTAAAAACAGAGGTGTGGTAGAGACCAGAAGAAAAACAGCAGCAAAAATAAGATAGAAATAAAAATAAAAAATAAAATTAAAATCAAAATATAAATAAAAATAAAGATAAAAATAAAAATAAGGGTACAGCAGGAAAAAAAAAATAATAAAGAATACATAAATGAAGGAATAGCATGTGGGACATGCAAAAATATAAAAAAGATATATGTCAAAAAACCCTTAAAAATACAAGGCACCCAAAAAGCCTACAAACATTATAGATAGGTTGTTATAGACACTCCAACGCATATCCAATATATATGTGTGTGTGTGTGTGTGTGTGCGTGTGTGTGTGTGTGTGTACGCATATGTTTGTGTGTCTGTGTTTGTCCCCCCAACATCGCTTGACAACCGATGATGGTGTGTTTACGTCCCGTAACTTTGCTGTTCGGCAAAGAGACCGATAGAATAAGCACTAGGCTTACAAAGAATACGTCCTGGGGTCGATTTGCTCGACTAAAGTCGGCACTCCAGCATGGCCACAGTCAAATGACTGAAACAAGTTAAAGAAAGTAAAAGAATATGAATATTGTTGTCTACAATAATATCAAGTGGCATAGCATGCGTAAAAAAATAATATGTACAAAGACACACAAATACTCGCACACACGCGGGTGCACACAGAGATAAATGCATATATGCATAAGTGCATATACGTACACACGCACACACACATACATATGTGTATAAAAATATCAGTAATTAAGGGTGCCTGAAATAGCATCAGCACGCTAAACATAGCAGTCTGAAGACGACTACAACAACACATTTTACCATAAGGTAAAAAATTATTAATTAACAATTATGGGTGCTAAAATAACACCAGCACGCTAAAAATATCAGTCAGAAGACGACTACAACTACACATTTTCACTGATGCACATTAATTGATAACGGGCGAGTGAGCAGAAATTTTAAACCCCCGTAAGAATAACGAGATGGATCGCAAACTGAAAAGCCAGACATACCGTATCGTCACGATTTCAAACTTAGTTCTCATCAGCAGATTTTACTGACTCGAGGTTCATAGAACTTGCCCATCTCAGTCAATATGTGCGATGACCGTTTTTAATGCTGCAACAAATTTTAAAAGGTAATCGTAGTGAATAATAAATTGTAAAATATATATATATAAGGATATTATTGTTTACAATAATATCAAGTGGCATAGAATGCATAAAAAAATACCATAAGGTAAAAAATTATTGTGTGTCAGTGAAAATCTGTTTGTCATCTTCTGACTGCTATGTTTAGCGTGCTGATGTTATTTGTAGTACCCTTAAATATTAATATATTTATAGACATATGTATGTGTGTGCATGCACTTATGCATACGTGCATTTATCCCTGCGTGCGCGCACGAGTGTGCGAGTATGTGTGTCTTTGTACACATTGCTTATGGTACTGAGCACGATATATATCCTTAATTAGTATAATATGCTTAATGTTTCCGTATTTAATTAATATATACTTAAACGTTCCACATGTCATACAGAGCCAGTTTCTAGGATATCAGAAACGTATAGATTGCTTACGTCGGCGTTTAAGAACATTCATGTATAATTGTTTGCTCACAAACACACACACACACACACAAATGCACACATACACACATACACACAGACACACTCACACACACACACTCACACTCTCTCACACACGTACACAGACACATTCACATGCTCATACATATCTATGTACGCTTGGAGAAACATGTGTGCCTCTATATAGGGACAAACATACGTTTAAGTTTACAAGCGCATCGTTCACTTCATTACTTAATGATACTAACAGTCAGCAGTGGTAACTTGGCTCAAATGTACATTATTTACATTATTTACCTTTGACGGATATTTGTCCCCATCTTGTTTGTTAACACAACGTTTCGGCTGATATACCCACCAAACAAGATGAGGACAAATATCCGTCAAATGTAAAAAATGTAAATAATGTACATAATTCCTCATCTCTTATTGGCTCATATATATCTAATTAATAAACCTGCTTCACCCATTGTGACACAGCTGCCCGCACTATAAAATTGAATTTATATAGTTTCGATATTTAGTCCACAACATATTAGTTCTCGTCAATACAGAGTCGTGAAGTGCGCAAGGAAGGCATAATTACAACAGAGTAATCCATAGATACGTGAAGTCGTGTGGTTCATGATAGTAAGATTGAGGTTTCGATTCCTGGACCGGGTGATGCTTTGTGTTCTTGAACCAAAAAAGTAAAGAAATTTTTTTTCACCTTGCTCTAGTCCACTCAGCTATCGAAATTAAGTAATCCTGCGAGGGACTGGCGTCCTGTTGAAGGGATAGAGGTAATACACACACACCACGGAAGATCAGAAAATCGGCCTTATGAGCCTGTCACATGAGGAGAATATCTGACCATTTTTTAAAATCCCTACATACAGTTCACCACATATATTCATCCAGTTCTTTTGTTCAGTTATATATAATAAGCATTTAACATTAACCTGCAGAATTACTCAACGTTTTCTCGTTGAGTACATGTTTATTAAACTTGGAAGACAGTAATCAACATTTCCCTTGTAAAAGTTTACTAATCACACACACTCACGCACACAAGCACATAAAAGCTGTATATATATATATATAT
>NC_068993.1:41813969-41823477 GCF_001194135.2 Octopus bimaculoides | reverse complement strand
TATATATATATATATATATGTACAATTATTAAGGTGGCTAGACGCAAATCATAACCTAAAGGCAAAATTTAATCGTCTTATTTCTATCAAAGACGGTACAGACTTGCATTCTAGTCACTTTCAGTGACGATTAAATTCTGTCTTTTGGTTTTAATTCGCATCTATCCACCTTCCTAATTTTATAAATTACACCTTACCATTTTATTGAATCAGCTATCGATTTCTTCGATAATTTTATGTGTACTAACAAAGATCTCAGCTCACCCATTAGCAACGGAGTAACGTCACCTATGCGGATTAATTCTATCCGAAATCGGCCGGCCGATATTTTGCACTCGCTTGCTGTAGGAGGTTGTCTCCCTTGTCAGGGAATAGAAATTGTGCTATGTTTGTGGCTAAGATTTTCTTTTTTTAAAATTTTATATAATATATATATATGTGTGTGTGTGTGTGTGTGTGTGTGTAATTCAGATTCAGTTGAATTAGGTACTTATGTCGAAGTACCAAGTCAGTTCGGTATTATCCGTACAGCTCGAAGTAAGGTGAATGAGATCAAAATAAGCAACAGGATATCATGAAGTGATGCAGTACGACCGTTTCAAGCGAGTCCATTTAATTGAACAAAGTAATCATTACATCAATTTAAATTAGTGTACGGATAGCAAATTATTTCATTTGTTCATTTATGTTCGAAACTTAGGTACAAGTGGCAACTATTAAAAATATTTTTTATTTTTCATCCCCTTCGAAATTACTCTTAACCGCGGTTCGGGTATTGACTGCTCCTTTTAGCATGTAAGGTGTCCTGTTAGGGTCACCTCTTTTGTGCATAAATGTATACTAATTTTATATGAAAAAATATATGTATATATATGTATGTATTGATATATACATGACTATGCGCAGTTACATACATGCACATATTTGTAGATATGGAAGAATAGATCAGGTAAACGACCATAAAGCTTCGAACTTAACGTATATGCGTAAAAAAAAAGGACAGGTAGGTTGGGGGCGGATACGATCAGGAATAGAGGAATGAGAGTAATTCATTGTAGTCCTTGGGAGAAGACGTGTCCTATGTAAAAATTATGTATTATTCATTATGGTTTCTAAAACGTGGTGTTTTCTAGTGCGCGAAAACATCGGTATGGGCGTGATGACTGAGTGTCCAGTTGTATTAAAATATTTTGGAAGTGGGAATTGTATTTACGCGAAGCTCATAGAGCATGCCCTGCATATGCTTGCATAGTAGACATCCCCAAAGATATCATCTGTTCCAGCGTATAGGCCACCAAATTATTGCATGAAAATGTGAGCCTAGCCTGTTGATATATGTATGTACAGGCAAGCTGAGTTTACACAGTTGTGCTTGTCTGTGTTTGCATGTGTGTATTAATGTGTGTGCAAAATTGTGTGCGTGTATATATATGTTTGTATGTATATGTGTGAGTGTTTGTGAGTGTGTGTGTGTGTTTGGTTTTGTGCGTAGTGGGTGTAATGCCTGAGTGTGTATGTTTGAATGTCCATAATTCAGACGAGCGTGTATAGAGAGAAAAAAATGAGGCAGGAAGATGGAAAAGAAAGAAAATGATGATGTAAAAGAAGGAATGATTAAAATGAAATAAATTATTCATGTTTTATTGCTGTTTAATCCCAGATTAGCTGTGATCAAATGACTAGAGATTGTCATCAGATCTACAGTCCCATCTAGTCGAGGACAACACAGCACATTGTGATGCAATGTGGATAATTGTAAATAATGCAATGTAATATCCTGCATACTACAATAACTGTTTTATCACGTCTGCAAGACTTTGGAACTAATCACAACAAATAGGGTGAAATGAACGTGGACTGAACAAAATAACGACAGATCCTCCGTACTGTGTATCCCGTACAATTTTTGAAATGATAACGATATTGATGCTGCTGCTATTGTTTTACAAATGTCTTTTTTATGTTCGTATTTTAGTTCTAGAATTAGGTGGAAGAAATGTTTCTCGTAGACTACTGTTTCTAGTAGACTCCGGGTGTGTTATAAATATTCTACTTTGCTTATGGCTGATTGTATATATAAGTGACAGGAACTGCGTAAGCTGGAGTTTACTGCGTTAGTAAATTCTCACCTCATATATTCAGGTGGTCATTCATATTTAATATTGTTTGTTTCTTTGTGCAAGTGTTATGCGGGTATGTTTTATGTGCAGTCTGTGCTTGTAGTTTACTACGATTTTCTTATATAAGTGATTGGAGATCGAGACAAGGCTAACGTAATATCTATGATGGATTGAAAAATCTATCAGCAACAACTCCAGACAATATCAATTAAAGCCAAACATCATAGTCACAACAAAACATTACTAACACAAAATACAAGAAGATACCAAGAATGACATAAAAGACCTCTACAATGTTCACAGTCACCGTAGAAGTAAGAGAAAATAAGTGAGAAAAAGTAAAATCAAAATGATGCCCAACCATATTGAGTGCACTCACCAGCACCACATTCGGCCAATTCAAAGAACCAACAACATAAATGTATAAAGACTAATGCATTAATATATAAAGACTAATGCATTAAAGTAGTTATCTTCATAGACATAATTATATGTAAAAGAAATTTTAGAGGAAACCTGATTTTTGCAAATCTATATAAAACTGGGACGTATCTACGATGTAAAGGAGGTAGGTCTGCTGGTTAATTGTCTGTGCGAATCCCATTACTCACGTAATAGGATATCTATCTATCTATCTATCTATCTATCTATCTATTTATCTATCTATCTATCTGTCTGTCTATCTATCTATCTATCTATCTATCTATCTATGTGTCTACCTATCTGTCTGTCTGTCTGTCTGTCTGTCTGTATGTCTGTCTGTATGTCTGTCTATCTATCTATCTATCTTTCTTTATTTCTATCTATCTATCTATCTATCTATCTATCTATCTATCGATTTCACTTTATATATATATATATATATATATATAGAGAGAGAGAGAGAGAGAGAGAGAGAGAAAGACAGGGAGATAGAAAATAATATGGGCATATATATGTATATGTGTGTATAGATATATGCGTGTGAGCGTGTGTGTGCGTATGTGTGTGTGTATGTGCATATATAATATTTATTACCAAAGTAATGTGATTCAATCAGACAATTAAATTAGTTTCAATTTGAAG
The DNA here is from genome assembly GCF_001194135.2 of Octopus bimaculoides. NCBI lineage: Eukaryota > Metazoa > Mollusca > Cephalopoda > Octopoda > Octopodidae > Octopus > Octopus bimaculoides. The sequence goes on along the minus strand of NC_068993.1, from coordinate 41,820,292 downwards.
ATTTTTTCTTACTCTTTATTCCAATTTTTTGCTTTACCATATTTCGATTTGTATTTACTTAGAGTAAATGTATCTAAAGTAAATACAGACTATATATTTACAGAATATATATAGAAACCTATAAAAAAAAAAAGCATTTAAATAAATATAATTGTCTGAGTTTTCAGGTGCAATATTTTTACTCATATCTTCTTACAACATGGAAGGAAATAGAACCCTGTCACGGTGTTTTACAATATATTGTTCGAAGCCGGAATATTCCTCGTGGGCCGTCTATAGGTTTTGGTTTATATATCTACGGGACTGATAATGAAGCCAAAATAATCAGGGAAAATACAAAACTACAATTGAGTATTCTGAATTAATGAAATGAATAATTAAATTTTTGAAGTTCACTTATTAAATATCATTAAATATGAATGTAATAATTAAATATTCTCTTTGGTTAAATACTTTCGAATATATTTTTGTAACTTCTTAAGAATATTTTCAGTTTTGTTATTAATCATTAATATCTAAGACAGCGAGTTGGCAGAATCTATAGCACGTTGAAGGCAGCGAGCTGTCAGAAACGTTAGCACGCCGGGCGAAATGCTTAGTGGCATTTCGTCTGCCGTAATGTACTGAGTTCAAATTCCACCGAGGTCGACTTTGCCTTTCATCCTTTTGGGGTCGATAAATTAAGTACCAGTTACGCACTGGGGTCGATGTAATCTACTTAATCCCTTTGTCTGTCCGTGTTTGTCCTCTCTATGTTTAGCCTCTTGTGGGCAACAGAGAAATAAGAAATGTTAGCACGCCGGGCGAAATACTTAGCGGTATTTCGTCTGTCTTTATGTTCTGAGTTCAAAATCCACCGAGGTCGAGTTTGCCTTTCATCCTTTCAGGGGTCGATAAATTAAGTACCAGTTACGTACTGGGGTCGATCTAACCGACTGGCCCACTCCCCCAAAATTTCGGCCCTTGTGCCTAGACTAGAAAAAGAATCTTTAGCATGTCGGATAAAATGCTTAACGGTATTTCTTCTAGCTTTTTATGTTCTGAGATCAAATACCGCTGAAGTGGACTTTGTCTTTAATCCTTTTGGGGGTCGATAAAATGAAGTACCAGACAAGTACTGTGGTGGCCATGTGTTAGAGTTCATTTTTTATGAATGGTTATTTTCTAGTAATCAGTTAAACAAGCTTTAACGAGCTTATCGAAGTGTGACAATATGATTATTCATTTATTTGTCGGCCCTTCAAAATTGTTCTTAAAACAAAAGCGTTGCTATTAAAACTTAATTTTTTGTAAACAAATGAAAATGAAAAAAAAAATACGAACCGGATATGAAACAGGTTGACTTTTACGCATTTATATATTCGTTCTGCTCATTCTGTTTTTGTATTTTCCCGGATTGTTTTCGTTTCATTATCACTACTGCAGATATATGTACTTAAAACCAAAGATCGGTTTTAGTTCAAATCCATTAAAAATCGGCTTTTCTTTATATCACTCTAAAGTCAATAAAATATGCACTCGTCAATAGATGGAAAGCAATTCAGTAGAGTTCAGCTTTCATCTTTTGAAAGCTGGCGCTCAACTGAAAAAGTTCTCACATTGGAACAATTATTCAATGACGTTTTTAATATGACTAGTATTTTATTCATTAGGATATCTGGCGTTTTTTCTCCTGAATTTTCTTTTCGTTATCATAAAGTTTGTTTTTATATCTTTGTACGAAACTGAAGGTTTCCAGTAGATAAAACTTTTCCTATTTCAAAAAGTTTTTTTGGTAAATTGGTCCACAGTTGAGATATGTGATGCAATGGTTGCTAGGTGCATTCAGCAGAATCGCTCTCATTCAGTGATAAATGGTTCCTTTATACATGCATGCATACATACATACACACATATATACTACACACCACACACACACACACACACACACACACACACACACATATATATTCTTTTACTTATTTCAGGCATTTGACTGCGGTCATGCTGGAACACCGCATTTTAGTAGAAGAAATCGACTTCAGGTCTTATTTTTTGAGAGCCTGACACTTATTCTATCAGTCACTTTTGCCAAACTGCTAAGTTACGGGGACGTGCGTTTACGTCCCCGTTAGTAGCGGTTCGGCAAAAGAGGGAGATAGAATAAGTACTAAGCTTTAAAAAATAATTCTCGGGGTCGATTTATTCTACTCAGACACTTCAAGACGGTGCCCTAGCATGGCCGCAGTCAAGTGACTGAAACAAGAAAAGATAACAGATAAAAGATATACCACTAAAAAAGATGCAAGCGATATAGACAAAAAAGTAAGGAGCATTGCGAACAAAAGCGGTTGGTTTAACTGTTGATATAAACTATATCACCACCGAAAATGCTCGAATAGTTCCTACACTACTGGAAATAGAGACTTAGCTTGTGATTCTCTTCCCTCTGTTCAGGTAATTTATCCTTCAGATAGTGTAGAAAAACAAAAAAAATATTTCATAGTGTTCGTGTTGATCACATGGTGAGATACGCAATTAGCTACTTCTCAATATCACTTAATGTATCATGTGAGATTTGTCATTAAGTATTTCAACTACCAACTTAAATGTCAACTTTAATTCTTATGTCGATGGTATGTACAAGAAGACTATGTAAAAACACGCATACAACAACCATTATCATACACACACACACAAACACACTTACATATATATTCACACACATACATACTTAGATACATTCATACATATAGGTCACTCAACATATCCGACCTCCTACCCACTCGACAGACACGTACGTAGTCTATGAAGTACACAGGAAATAGTCATACGCATATACAGAGCAGATATATTCGGGAATAGATGCCTATACATACATTCTTCTGTCTAGTAAGCCTGACAAATATGCGATGTGTACTGTTATCAGACTTCACTTAAGAATTTCCTCATACGCCCTTCCCTGTAACGCCTTAACGGAGAACAATAAAATCTCTTTCTCTCGCTTTTTGTGTGTTTGTTACACACAGCTTTACTACGTTTGTTTAGATGCACATGTATGTATGCTACTGTGTATGCATACACAAATACATTTGCTCACACACAAACACATACACACACATGTACGTTTTTCAATGCTTGAATATAACTATACCTATGTATGTGATTGAGTGTGTGCGCATACCGATGTCTCAGCTGTATACTTTTGTATGTGCTCGTCTGTGTGTATATGTCTGTGTGTGTGTGCGTATGTCTATCTATCTATCTATCTATCTATCTATCTATCTATCTATCTATCTATCTATCTATATGCAGATAGAGAGGGATATATATATATATATATATATATATATATATATATATATATATTCATAAGAATACATATACACACACATTCATGTATATTTGTTTACATGTTTCTAAATTTGGTAATGGCCATGCTAGGGCATTACTTAGAAAGTTTTTGGTGGATCATATTGACGCCTGGACATAGTTTTGAGTCGGTAACTTCTTTGATCGAACCTCATGTGTCGAACGTCTAACATACATACGTAGATATATGCAAAGATTCATACAGAAACACAAACATATATGTGTGTGTGTGTGTATATATACATACATATATACATCCACACACACACACATCCACACACACACACACACACACACACGCACACACACACACACACACACACACACACATATATATATATATATATATATATATATATATATATATATATATATATATATATATATACATACACACGCTTTATTTCCATTCTGCCGCCAAATCGTCGTATTTTCTTCTTTTATTTTTATTAAATCGTCTATGATATATTTGGTGATGCAGTTTTTCCTTTCTGTGTATCATTCATCTCATGTTTTAGGAGGCGGTCTAACACATGATGTTGGCAACCAATGTATTGGGCTGCAGGATATCCACGCTTTACAAATTCGTTCTGAAGTTGAATGACCACTTCAGTATGCTTTCTTGTATTTACACTACATGCGTCTGTGATGATCCTTTTGATTGCTGGCTACAATTCGTTATCATCCAAAACTTCCTTTAGTCCTTGAAAAATAGTATCTGCTCTGCTATTCTAATTTCTCTTGTTTTGTTTTTCACTACAACGACTTGTCTTTCTTTACCCTTCATAACCTTTCCATCAAAATGGAGTACCCAGTGGTAAATTTCTAAAGTTTCTTTTAGTTCCTGCTTCATCTTTGCGGCCTCTCTCATAGCAGGTTTGTACATCCCGACTGTGGTGGATTGGGGAGAAATACTCCGTCCCCTCTCAGCTGTTTGCAGACGTTGGCTGCTTTATGACTGCTTAAATTCTATTTTTTCAGCAAGTTCATTGCTTTCTGAGTTGAGTGATGTTGTTGTTTAGAGGTGCCAACTTGTTCGTCTATTGGTAATGTGATTTCATCTGCAGAATCGGAAGTAGGGGTTTCTGATTTCTGATGATGTTAATGATGGTGTATCTGTAAGAGGTTGAGTACATATTAGTAACATCAATGCATACAAAAAAATTATGTAATATTTGAGAATTTTTTAGGCACGTTACTGTACTTACTGCAGTATATGAGAGGAACGCTTGTGAAGTTGAAGCTGAGACTCTTGTCGAAGAAGGTGTTCACTTTGAAGGATTAACCGTAGCTAACTGCGATGTGGGGTAGCCAGTTATACCTCCACTTTGAATTTGTGTACTGTAAAAGTATTTCTCTTCTTTAGATAACCAGCTGCCATTTTGATTAGTAATGTCAAACAAATCTTCAAAATTTTGACCTGGTATCGCATGTTTTAATTGGATATCATATCTTGTCAACAGAGTATTTACTTTTCTTACAATAGACTTTAGTGTTATACACAAAAATACAAATTTTTTCCATAGATTCTTTAGTTCTTGAGCAATGAGCTGATTTCTTGCATGTCTGGATTTTTTAACTTTTGCTAATGCGTCATACCTTCCAATGATGCTGGATTTTGTAGGGATTCTAGTTAGTTCAGTCCACTCATGTTCCACATTCGGTATTATTCTTCGCTTTTTAACAGACTTTTCAAAGTTAGTTATATTTTTTGTCACTTTTTCTTGTTTGCTACAATTGCTTGACTTGACTGCTTAAATGACATGATTGATGTATTTATTTCACTGATTAAAGCAATATATTTTAATATCTGTAATAGAAAGAATAATGCAGTCCTGAACTCAACGACAAATAATACTACTCAAGATGTGAAACAACTTTTACTACTGTATATATCGTTATTGGCATTTAGCCATGAAGTAACTTCAGTCATAAAATCCTTTTAATCTAATGAAATAGTGTGAAGCTCTAATGCCGAACATAATGTGAGTTTGACTAAGGCAATGCAAGTGTCAAGAATTTGAAAATAAATATATTAGTTGGTGGGGGAGGTTTTTGAAAGTTTAAAATAAGATGAACTGCTCGTCACTGTTTTCTCATAATTTCTCGTAACAAGTCACCCTGGCCATGTTCAATTTCAGAAAAAATCTAAGAAGTCATTGCCCTAATGCACATACATTTTTATATATTTATGTATGTACATACATTATTTTTGAAATGTTAACAAATGCTATAGAGTAGCAGAAGATTCAACTGACTCAGCTACAGCGTAGTCGAAAGCCCCACGATATCTGTTGGCTCATATCGTGATTATATTTGTTAATAATGATAATTAAAAAAATCGGAAGGATTCCATATCCATTAAGTTTTGACCTCTTTTTTTATAAAAATTGTGACAAAGTGGAAGCAGCATCTTTTCATTCTTGTTGTATCTGGCTCTTCTATCATGTTTTGGTGGCTATTATATGCAAACTGTCGTTAAGTCTAAATATCTTGCAGATTTAAGCAGGAATTCCCTTTCCTGCATTCATTCTTCCTTTCATTAGATGAGAGATTGCCTCCAATAATTATTCTACCATTTTTGGAAGTCTTCGAGAATTGAGCATACGATTTTAGAAAGTAGTATACAAAAATTCTATATGTTTTCAATATCGGGTTCACTTGCATTGTTACATACTGCCCAACCCGATAGAATCGTTAGAGCGTCGGATAAATTACCTTTCTTTTGGCTCTTTATATTCTGAGTTCAAATCTTTTAAAGCTGGATTTTGCCTTTCATCCTTCCGGGGACGATAAAAACAAGTACCAGTTAAAATACTGGAGTTGACGCTACCGACTAATCCCTCGCTCCAAAATTGTACGTCTTGTACCTAAATGGAAACCATTATTTCAAACCTCTTTAATTCTTTCAATATATATATATATCTCTCTATATATCTATATCTATCTATATCTATATCTATATCTATCTA
>NC_068993.1:41809989-41812489 GCF_001194135.2 Octopus bimaculoides | reverse complement strand
AATATTCGACAATGAGTGTATACTGTAATTAATTTGGTGCACAAATATCCAGTAACGGTCATCATTTTTTAAGGTTTGCCTTCGTATTATTAAGTACAATTTTTTTGTTGTTTTAGTTTTCATAAATGATGATCAGAATTTTGGCAGCTCACCAAAGTGTACACATATTTGTAGATTCTTGAAGTAATAAGTTTTGTAGCTGTGAGCATACACGTGGCACTACTCAAACATTAGGTGGAGAAATTTGCGGCTAAAATTTACCCCAATAACAAGAGATGTTATGAATATTTGATGCATATAATGGCGTGTGCTCCATGAAGTATTTTAAGGCATTTACCTCAAAAATGTATATATAAGTAGCTTTTAGAGATGAGAGTGTATAATAAAAGCTAAATTAAGAAGTAAAAACGTCGTCAAAAGAGACTTCACTCATCTCCGATGAACTCCAGTTAGGAAGCAGATCAAACTGTAAGACGTATAAACAAAACTACTCATGAAGACACAATAAATGCAACACCCAGTTAAAAACACAAACCTTACATAACTGAACTACATACACGATAGTTATAGAATGAATGAATATATCATTAAAATGTTACATACCGATCACAAAATGTATTCTAACCAGCCACAAATAAGCAATTAGAATATATTACAAAAATAACTGCGAAATAGCTTTTTATCAAAGTGAAACCCGAAACTCAGGAACTTTCAAGCCATATAACAGATTTCACACAGTTCTGTTTTCACACAGTTCCATATTATCATATGGATTCCTCGCTGCTTATCTCGAACACCGTAGTTCCTAAATCTACCATCAACTTTTCGAGGCAGCCATGGTCGTATCTTCAAGATGACCATGATATGCCAATAAAAATGTTGGCGTGTGTTGTAGCCTTTTCCTATTTTCGTATGAGATCATTGCTTTTTATCTGAGACAACGCAGTTGCAAATCCTTCTTCAACGTTTCGTGGTCTAGGGGGTTAGTCGATTAGATTGACCCCTGTACGCAGCTAGTACTTGATTTATCGACCCCTGAAAGGATGAAAGGCAAAGTCGACCTCGGCGGAATTTGAACTCAGAACGTAAAGACAGACGAAACACCGCTAAGCATTTCACCCGGCGTACTAGCATTTCTGCAAGCTCACCGCCTTGCGAATAATGTAGCTATAATTACTAGTATGTGAAATCTGAACACAACATTTCTACGTTATCAGTCAAATAGTTTTCTGGTTTGTTAGTAACCAGTATACATTATATGTGTGTGTGTATGTGTGTATTTGTGCATGTATGTGTGTTTGTGTGTTTCTTTGACCGTTGTTTTCTTCTATAACCATTGATTCCATTATTAATTGTCTATTTATGTAGGGACCACTGTAGATTTGTGATGACCACTAATGCTTTCCTATCTAGCTTTGGCATGGTAACAGAAGATGGCTATGGAGATGTATAATACAAAGTATAACATATTTAAGTATATCTACCACCGAAATAATTTAACATTGATCGATTTTTCTTTGTTTTCAATTTACCACATCTATCTTATATAGAATTACATCAACATAGCTATAGACATATTGACATGTACGCCGCAACAAAGGCTAATATACACTTGCGTGTATACTTTCTATGTGCGTGGTCAAATTGCGTTTGTTTGCGTGTATAAATATGTTTGGGTGTTTTTTGTTTTGTGCATATATATATATATATATATATATATATATATATATATATATATATATATATATATATATATATATATATATATATATATATATACACGGGTGCACGAACTTTTGTACATGCACGTGCATGAGTTCGCGTGCATTTAAATTTGTGTATTTATATGTATGGCATGAATGCGTGAGTGCTATTTCCAATCCCTATAGAATGCACAGTTCCATTTCTGTCACGGGTATCTTAAACTGAAGAGAACTAAGTGAAAAGAATTGAACAAATTGGTAACCGCTATGCAAATGTAATATTCTAATTGTATCCAAGGAATAGATTTAGAAAGCAACGAAGGAATAAAAGCAGGAGGGGAAACGGTAAAAATAGCAAGCGTAACATGTTTCGCCGTTAAAAGGATGTACAAAGATCAAAAGCCTTATTAGCTATGTTTGTCAGAAGCAATAAGTTTTATATGACACAGCACCCTGACAAATAGCATGGAATAAACATTTTCTCCCACAAAAAATGGTTGTTCAAAGGAACGTTGTTTACATAAGCAGCAACCTCCTGGGACGATGGAAATGAATGTCAAAAGCTTCGCATATATACGTCTTGTGATACATAAGTTAATGAGCAAATTAAATATGATAGCATCTAATCAACGTTCGTTTTTCGGTGTAGATCGACATGTGGCAATCAAGTAAAATGACATGAGTTTATTGGTGTCTCCATTTTGTTGAAAGATGTACATATGTACGTAAATACAAACATATATCTTTATACGTGTATATATATATATATATATATATATATATATATATATATATAT
>NC_068993.1:41807520-41809979 GCF_001194135.2 Octopus bimaculoides | reverse complement strand
TTTATAAGAATAAGCACATATATATATATATGCGTGTGTATATATATATATATATATATATATAATGTATTTATAATAACAACCATATATATATATATATATACTCTCTCTCTCTCTCTCACACACACACATATATGCAGTAATAGACAGATAGAGAGAGGGATATATAGAGAGAGATAGGTAGATAGATAGTTAATTCTTCGACTTACGAATTATACTGCAGTTTAGTTTAGTATCTTTGAAAATCTTCCTGTAAATGAGCTTAAAATTTTAATATATATACACACACAGAGATAAAAGAATAATCATACGGAATATATCTAGTGACACTGGCGTTTCAGCTGAAACTCAATAATTTCTCACTTTTGATCTGATATTTATTATGTGTTTCCACAAATGTATGCGACCCATTCGTCATTGACCAGAAGAGATATTCCTCTTGTTATTGAGGCGTAAGCTTACGTCATTCAGCTTATTCAGAAAGCATAAATTCACAGAAATACGACCATCCTTTTCAGCATAAATGTAGGCATTCATGTATGTATGTGTGTGTACAGGAGCCCAAGTTTCGCTTTTCGATTATTGGGCTAGTTGTGCATTCTGCTCTTGAGCAAATCACTTCCTTCCACGTTGGTCTCAGATCCCTTCCGCATCGGTATACTGTGCACCAGTAAAGGCAATGTCAGCTTGACGGAGGGTGAAAGCTAATTTACAGTAAAAATATTTGGTCACTGTAAACAAGCTGTCTGTGAATAAAAATATTTTCGGAGGTGGGGGTGAGGGCATTTGTGACTCCAATGGGTTGAGATCCTTTGATCTACATTTTCGGCTGCAACTTGGAACTTCAAGGGCTTCGTTGTCTCCTGTTCTTGGATTAAAAATGTATAACTTTCGAAGTGTGATGTAGTGGTCAAGAGTCAATATTTCTGTCTTCTTCAATTCTTCTAGGAACAGTCTGATTTGTTTATTTTTGTGGTATGTTGAGTGTTTCACATTTTTTTAAGTATGTTAGTCCGGATGTTTTGGTGTTGTAAATGAAATCACAATGGAGAGACTATTTCTTCTGGAGGTTACTTCCGAAAAAGGTATGTTCTTTCTGTTTTTATTTATTTGAGGTCTTCCTCTAAGACAGGAGCTGGTTACTAACAGAGATACATTGAAATTTAGACAACAGAAACAATGTTACATTTTGAATTAAAGAAATGTTTTGCATATTTTTACTATTCCGTTTACAGATTGTGTTTGTGATATGCCTGTTAGCTGGTCGATTTCTTTTTCTGAAAAACTCTAGCTTTCCCAAATTGTCCGTTAAGCATTTACTAAAAAACAAACAAAAAAACAACTGCAAAAAATATTATGTGCATATGCATCAATGTGTGTAATATGTGTGTGTATGTATGTTTGTATATGGATGTGTGTATATGTATATATATATACACACACACACACTCACACAAAAGATCACTTAAGATCTTAAGATCGGCGCATATCAAAGTGAGCACACCATATTAATGGCTTTATGATGAAACATAAATCAATAGGTAAAGAATTCATGAAGTCCATTGATGTTTGGTAATCCATAACTCCAAGAGTACCCAAAGTTGAAGAGAATTTCAGCATGATATGAAATAGCAATAAAAACAAACGGATAAATCATACGGTATCGCTACGATCGTTTTATTAAGAGGTTTTATTGCATTGAAAACATCGTACAGGCAGGGGTATATGAAGTACAACGTCTATAAGATGATGAAAAACACAACAGAGAGTCCCTCAAGTTATTAGGCTCTACTGTGTTGCATAAGAGCAAACATCGACGTCCCACTGGAGAGCGTAGCTCAACGGCATCTGCTGCTCAAATCAAGAAACCAACAGTCCAAAAATGAATGGAAGCTGGTATGTAACAGGCCCATTGAAAGCAGGTAATTCACTTAGGTTGTCAAAGAAAGTAGACATAACAGAAGGGATTGGACAGATGTATAAGGAATTGGTAACCAAATATTGATTAGAAAACAAAGGCTAAGATTAGAGAAGAGATATGCAGCAATTCTCATCACAAACTTCCAATGACCGTGGCGGCATCCCATGTAGTAAAGCGTATATTAGCTAACTTCACAAGTATCAGATAGAGGTTTTATTTACTTCATTAGTGCATGCCACGGACATTATTTATAAAGAGACCTTCTTTTCAATTTTATTTGCTTACTTTCTTTCTTTAGCTGAGAGGATGTCGAGTGGGCATATACGCTCCGTAATATATTTTAAATTAGAGTTTTAAAATATTTGTAATATTATGGGTGTTATCAGCATAATAGAACAGCATTGCCAAATATATATAATCGTTAAGGGAGATATTGCTGATTTTTATATTGAGTAAGTTAATCAGTAGAGATTTCTAAAAAAAGACACAGCAGAAATTCAGCAGAAGCAGAGTGAGAAGAGAGAGAGAGAGAGAGAGA
>NC_068993.1:41806076-41807387 GCF_001194135.2 Octopus bimaculoides | reverse complement strand
GTGGATTCGGTGAAAGGAATCTGTTTGGAATCCCATCGTGTGTGCGTGTGTGTGTGTGTGTGTGTGTGTGTGTGTGTGTGCGTGCGTGCGTGTGTAAGTGCGTGCGTGTGTTTGTGTGCGTGCGTGCGTGTGTGTGTGTGTGCATGCGCGTATTTATCTGCGCTTGCTTCTCAATGCTAGAAAACCTGTGTTGGTCTGTTAATGTCTTCGCAAACGACACTGAGGTCCAGCACTTTGCTGGTGCGCTATTTTATCGAGCACGCATGGATGAAATGGAAACTCGACTTAACGGGAGTCAAGCTTTTTATGACGTTGTAACGATTCTGCTTGTACTCCACCTATCTAAGACATAATTACCTGTTTATGATTTAGGCACAAAGCTAACTCTGAGGAAAGGGATTCGTCGATATCCTGAACACCAGCACTTGACTACCGCCTTATTTTATCGACCCCAGAGGGAGGAATTGTAGAATTACTTTCAGGGGCATTTGTATTCAGAAAGTAAAGAGCTGAAACAAATACCGCAAAGTTTATTTGTCGGATATTGTAACCAGTCTGCTAGCACGCACGCTTGCCGTGAATAAATAATACCAACAAAAATGGGGTGGTGTTAACATAAACCACACACAAAAAAGGTGTCAAAAAACAACAAAGCTACCAAACCCAGGGGTATGCTAATCCCCAAACATATGGAGAACAAAGCAATTCAACCGGATATTATTGTTAAGGACCACCCGGAAACGAGGTTTCCTCTTAATCAAACCTCCAATCCCATTAGACAATAATGTCTATATAATAACTAGAAGAAGTAAAGAAATTAGTCACTTATAAAGATTTGGTAACAAAGATAACGGTAATGTAGAATTGCAAACAAATATGATCTCTATAATAGGGGCCTTGGGAATGAGTAGAAAAGACATTTAGACAATTACATAACCAAAACAGAAAATAAAACCCTCCATAGACCTTAAGTATATACGCAAAGTAGAGATATAACGCTACTAGGCACAGAACACAATCTGTTGAGTATTTTGACTTGAATAGAAAACAACAAATACTAAACAAAACACAGTATCATTCGTCTTTTATCTTTTACTTGTTTCAGTCATTAAACTACAGCCATGCTGGAGCAACTCCTTGAAGAATCTTTTTAGTCGAATGAATCGATCATACTTTTTTTTTTTAATCTGGTAGCTATTCTATCGGTCTCTTGTGCCGAAACGCTAAGTTACGGAGAGCATAAACATACCAACACCGGTGTTCAAACGGTGGTGCTGGACTGATACAAGCACAAAGACACACACACACACA
>NC_068993.1:41803673-41806019 GCF_001194135.2 Octopus bimaculoides | reverse complement strand
ATATATATATGATGGGTTTCTTTCAGTTTCCGTCCCAGCAGGCTTTGGCTGACCTGAGGCTGTTAGCAGAAGACATTTAGATAGCTGAAAGGAACGAATAGCATGGTAGAGTAGGCCGCAGGTAATAAACCCGATACGCATGCAAGACTCCAGGAGTTCCAACAAAACCTGTGATAAAGAGAAAATAGTTGATAATAATTTCCAATTTTAGCACAAACCCAGCAATTTCTGGGAAGTGGGTAAGTCGTTTACATTAACTCGTATTTGTTTTATCGACTCCAAGAAGATGAAAGGCGAAGTAACAATGACGGTGATGATAATAACAGTTATGATGATGATGATGATGATGATGACGATGACGACAACGACGACGAGGATGATGACGACAGTTACAATGACAACGATGACAATGACAGCAGCAACATCAAGCATCAGCAATAGTGGTTTCTAATGTAGGCACAAGGCCAGCAATAATTATGGAGGTGGGTTTGGAGTTTCAATCAATACCAAACGATCTTAGTCCTTATCTCGTATTTTATTTTATCGAACTTGAGAAGATGAATTGCAAAGATGACTTCAGCGGAATTTGAAAAATAATAATAATAATGGTTACCGTCATTAGTCACCATAGCGACAATATTGAGTGACAAATGTAAAGATATCAATAAAGTGTGTGCATTTAACAAGAAAATCGAATGAGCGAGGGGAAAATTGCATGAATACAAGTATAGATGGCATATAAAATAATGAGGATTGGTGTTGATAATGATGATGATGATGATGATGAGGATGATAAAGCTGTTGTTGTCGTTGGTGGTGGTGTTAGCGGTGGCGGTGGTGGTCCAGCTACTGCTGCTGTTGTTGATAGTGGTTGTGATGATGATGATGATGATGATGATGATGATGATGATGATGATGACGATGATGACGACGATGACGACGACTACGATTATGGTGGCGATGATGATGATGATGATGATGACGATGATGCTGATTATAATCATGATGATGATGATGATGATGATGATGATGACGATGACGATGACTATGATTCAGTGTGAATGCAAACTGATGTAAACAGATTCCATTAGCAAATAATTCGGTGCTTGTTGCTATCGATGCTGAGTGATGAGTAATGAAAGCCATGCGTTGTCTGCCTTAGAGTCATCAAAGATAATGATCTTAAGATAGAGAGATGCGGCGAGATAGATGTCTTCAATTTAGGAAGAGAGGAAATCGGTCACTTGCCGGGAGTCGTAAGAGGTTATTGAGTAGCAGATAGAGACAATATAAATATTAGCTTCAAATTTTGGCACAGAGCCAGCAATTTTGAGGGAGGCGGGTTAAGTGCTGAACTGGTACTTATTTTATCGATCCTGAAAACATGAAAGGCAAAGTTGACCTCGGTGGAATTTGAACTCAGAGCACCGCCAGACATTTTGCCCGGTGTGCTAACAGTTCTGCCACCTCACCGCCAGAGATAATATATATATTAAGAGGAATGAAAGAGTTGTTGAGTCAGAATAACTGGAATTTTGTGTTGTTAGTATCCACCTGAAAGAGATAAGTCATGGCGTGAGTAAGCACAGACATCAAGATTCAGGAAGAAATATTTGTATCTACTGAACAAGACCAAGGGAGATATGATTGGATAGCAGCTATTGTTTCAGTTGATCAAACTTGGGAATCCAGCAGGAAAGCAATGGTAGTTGACTGTGACAGAACCCTACGGAGGAGGTACTAGAAGACTCTACCGAACATGACATTCTGAGATACGGTGGATATTTGTATATATGTGAAAATGATATTTGTGAAAACGGATGGATATTTGTATCTCGTGGCTATCATCTTGAAGGAAGTTAAATTTAGAACAAAGTTGCAAGATTTCGATTAAAAATCAAATTTCTTCAAAGAAGTGGTTGATAAAGGTAGGAATATTGACATGAGATGAGAGGATACTGGTGCATTTAAAAATATTACAATCGTACATTTCTGTCTCACCAGTACCAGCGACGAAATGGCTGCGTCGCCATACTTGAGATTTTATAAGACTGTTATGTTTGTCAGAACAGGAAGAAGAAGGGAAAAGGAAATACACAAGTTGATGATTTGGATAGGTTTATTTATGGTCAGAGAAGGAAACACAGCGCCCATAATTTTTTAGCAGAGCATCCAAGAATGATAGAAAGAAGAGACGAAATTATTGCTAAAACGGATACCTTATCTGAATGCTCGCACAAGAGCAGATTCCGTAAAATTTTATCCAAGAGCCAGACATATACGTACATACATACATACGTCCGAACGTATATACATATACGCACATACATGCATACGTACATATGT
>NC_068993.1:41798380-41803422 GCF_001194135.2 Octopus bimaculoides | reverse complement strand
TGTGTGTGTGTGTGTGTGTGTGTGTGTGTGTGTGTGTGTGTGTGTGTGTGTATGTATTGACGTTCTGAAATATAAGTTTGACTCTATCAATACATTTCGTTTTGGAAAGTTGACGAAGAACAGAATATTCTTTAGACTGTTGAAAGTAATATACATTTGAGACATGTTCTAATTAGAAGTAAGTTTTATGTCTAGAAATTTGGCTGCATGACGTTGTGTTACGCTGTTAGGAACACAAGAGGTTTAGAACGAAAGTTTGCTGTCATATATTAAATGTCAAACATACTAGTTGTCAAACAGCGATAATTATTACTGGAACTGTTAGTGATTTGTGATATTTTAGTACTGTCTTACTAATTTCAATGAATGTTACTTTACCTTTCAAACAGAAATATTATCATCTGAACATCCATACGATTGAAGACAATAAAAAAAAGAAAGAAAAGAAGAAATAAAAAGAGGTAATGAACGAAAGTACATTTAAAGTTTAGTAAGCAAACGTGGTCACCAAGTTTCGTTTATTTCATGTCTGAAGAGAAATTCTGCCAGAAATAACAGTTTTTATTCTACATATGTATATCTGGTTTCACGCATAACTTTAGATGTCTCAATGTTATGAAAGATGAGAAGAAAGATTTTATGTTTAAACTTAGCCAGTGTTGGCTTATAATATTGATTCTCTTACTAATGTGTCCATGTCCCCAAACGCCGGTTTGTTTATAACTGCTCCTTTTGTCTGCAGGCATATATAAAATAGATAAATCAGTAAGAATTCTTTACAACATTACTTCGTTTATTTTAGATTTCATACTGAATGCATTTCAGTGTGAAAAGATCATTAATCCCAAACTTCTCGTAGCTAAAAATACCTGCAGCTTACAAACCTCTTAAGATGCACTTCCAACAGCGATACGATCCGCTTAATCTTTTTCGCTTTCTTTCCCTTTTTGTTACACAATTCTGCGACTAACACTTGTTCAGGAAAATGCATTTATTTGCAAAATTTCAAGTGCAAATGAACCTAAATAATGTATTTATTTCGTTTGAGGTTGGGCGCGTGGAAAGAATTGTAAGTATTTGTGTACGAGTGTATCTGCGTAGATCGGTAGATTTCCGTACTGCAGCTTTTGGTTGGTTCTAAGCTGAGATTTTTGAGTATCAATTCCTAAATACGAATCACCCAGTACTAATTTCTGCGAACCATATTGAGTTAAAGTTTATCATGTTCAAAGCATGTCACCAAATACTTGTTGTGAGTTATTTTTGCCTGTTTTTCTCTGAAAATATACAGCAGTACATTTAATCGACATATCACGTGACTGAAATACACATTTGAGTATTGATGCGACCATTTGGCAGAATCGCTAGTACGTTGAACAAAATGCTTAACAACATATCTTCTGACTCCTTGCGTTCGGAGTTCAAATCCCACCGAAGTCAACTTTGCCTTTTGTTCATTTTGGGTATTTAAAATAAAGCTCCAGTGAAGTACTGGGGTGGATATAATCGATTTGCCATTCCCCTCAAAATTGATGGCCGTGAACCCTTTAACCGGTCTCGCCTTCCGTTTTGGTGGAATGTTGCGAAACAGGTCACTTATCCGGCAAGGAAACCAGGTAACAAGCCTTCTTCAGCCTTGCGTAAAATACTAATAATGATGATGGACTCTCCCGTCCAAGATGGCGTATGAGTATTCAGCTTTTTCAGAACGACTTGCACAAGTGATTTGTTGATAGTGCTCGGTAGTGCAGTAAAAGCACGTGATAAAAATAAGACCACTGAATACTACTAATGATAATGATGATAATAATAATAATAATAATCATAATAATAATAATAATAATAATAATAATAATAATAATAATAATAATAATAATAATAATAATGTGCCCTGTAAAGTCAATGAAATCGTTTGGGAATTATGTATTTATTTAGAAAATTATTGTAGTTTTAAAGAATACAATATATCAGTTTTAAAGAATAATAGTTCTTTTTCATTTTACTTTTTATTGTTTCCGTCACCGAAATGCAACCATATTTAGGCATCATCTTGAAGGATTTAGTCGCAAAAAATTTACCTAGTACTTAATTTGTCGGTCTGTTTTGCAGAAAAGGTATGTTAAGTGGTGGAGGGACAAGCAAAAAGACCTATACAGCTCCCACCATATGTATATATACATATATATATATATATATATAAGTGTGTGTGTATATATATGTATGTATATGTGTGTGTGCGTGTGTGTGTGTGTGTGTGTGTGTGTGTGTGTGTGTGTGAGTGACTGTGTGGTAAGGAGCTCGCTTCCCAACCACATGGTTCGGCCAGAAACCATAATCGGAGACACTTGCCCAACCTCCCGTGCAGTGAAACTGAACCTGAATCCATGTGCTTGCGATGCGGGCTTCTTAACCACACATCCATGCATGCGCCTATAATATATTAATTATATATATTTTCGAATCAACACATTCTAATTCGACATTCTTTTCAGAAGATGATATCAAAAAAGAAATACGTTTTTTTTGTCTCTAGTTCCATTTTTTTGAGAGATATTTTTGAAAACTGATTCATACATTCGTTTCTATAGCAACTGTGTAAAATGAAAGCATACTCTTACAAACAAAAATGTAAACAACATTAGGGATGTTTTAAATATGTATTAAACGGGATTAAAAAATGTTTGAACCGAACCTTCCTGGAGGTAGAGAAGAATAAATTAGATGGAAAATCGTTGTTTAATTTTAAATAAAACAGAGTTATTTCAAAGAATAAACCAATAAGCTGAAAGAGAATTTAGACTGCATCAAAGAAAAATAGTGATGGAGCAAAACATGGATAATTACAGTTTACTCTAAGTTCGAAATGTAAAAATAAATAAATGAATAAATGAATAAATAAATGGCTAAAAAGTTGGGTTGGAAAATGTGATCTCCCAAAATGTAGAGATATGATTCTTCTCAAGATAATATTATGCAGACATAAAAGGCGGCGCGCTGGCTGAATCGCTAACATGCCGGACAAAATATTTAGCGGCATTTCGTCCGACTTAACGTTCTGAGGTCGACTTTGCTTTTTGTCACTTTCGGGGTCGATAAAATGAGTACCAGTTGAGCACTGGGTTGATGGGAATTGGTCTAATCAACTGAGCCACTTTTCCGAAATGTCGTGCCAAAATCTGAAGCCAATATTATATACTTATATCTATTGATAAAATGTAAATTGTTAACATAAGTACAAAACAAAATATAACTGACTTAAATCTGTTAATACAGATGCCACAGCATTGTCACAGTGTAGCGAGAGAATCCAGCAAGAAGGATAAAGTAAAATGATTAGCAGAACTAGAAAGTCAGACACAGTAATCAAGGGCACTGAATGAGAGCAAGGACTTGGAAACGTCACCCTCAAATGCATGTACATATCCGAATACATATCCAAATTTATACCTGAAATTTATGGTTGTGGAAGAAAGTTCACTAATATTGAAGGAAAGAGGGAAGGAGGAAGTGATTAAGTTGAGAGAAATATGGTTGCATATAGTCTCTCGAGTTAATATTTTCTGCGGTAAGTGGAGTTCCGTTGAATGATAATTAGGTTGTAGGACAGATTGCGACGGTGAGGTATTATGGAAATTTTTTATTAATTAAATTTAGAGCAAGGATATTGTTCAGAATTTATTCATGCATGTAGAAGTGTGTAATCAGGTGTGTCTATTTAGGTGTGCTAGCTTCAGATTATGCATAACTCACAATCTCCCGAAATCTTAAATGCAAAAGTTCCTAAACAATTATCAAATAACATTTAGGACAATTAACTCCTTGAGAGAAATCTGCTGACCAATCAAACTTTACATCTGCCTATATCCTTTCGTGAACATAAATTAAGCAAATTTCTGTACTAACAAGACCATGCCATGTTTCACTGTTAACGTCTACCTTCCCAAAACAAACCGGTAAGAATCTAAATAGCACCAAAAAGTAAAGAAATCTGCTGACCAACTAAAATATATCAACTAATTACATTCTTTTGTGAAACGTTTATAATTCCATAACGCAAAAACTGACACGCCTAAACTTAAATATCTAATTACGTCACACTTGAACTAGCTTCTGTCACTGGCTTGGTTATTACTTTTTTTATTACTCCTTGGGAGGGGTTCTATTACTGCTATTGCTGCTGCTGTCGCTACTGATGATGACGTCATTCTCCCATAATAATGAAGAAAATATTCATTGTAGCCCATCTTTTGCGCCAAGACAAAACATGCAACCGAGAATGTTAGCAAATTTCTGTAGTAACAAAACCTTCACCGTTGACGTCCACCTTCCCATAACAAACCGGTAAAATCTAAATAGTACCAAGTAAAGAAATTTGCTGACCAACTAAAACATAGCAACTAATTACATTCTTTTGTGAACCCTTTAAAACTCTATAACGTAAAAACTGACATGCCTAAACTAAAACATCTAGTTAAAAAGGTTTAAATGCTGGACATAAATCCGTAATTTAACCTTCACATTCCCCAAAACAGAAGGGCGTATCTCCTAGCAGTATCTCCAAAAGAAATTCAACAGCTAAGCTTAACGACTAAGCTTACAGACCAACTAACCCATTCCACCAACATACATTTTTTTATGAAACCCTAACATAAGAACCTCATGACCTGACGCTAAACAGATACACCTGACACGCCTAAACAGATACACATGATTACAATGTTCTACATGTAAGAATAAATTCTGATCAATTACACAACCCTAAATTAAATAAATGCTTTCCATAACATCACTATCGTCAAAATCTACTTTACAACCTCACCACCATTCCATTCAACACCTCTAAACCTATCCCAGAAAATTTTAACGTTGCAGAGACTATATAAAACCAAAAAAAACTTAAAAGTACTACCGTCTGATGACAGCTTAGCTGGCCCAAATCTTCTAAGTCATTGTTAATATTTTAAAGTATAAATTTGTTCTATAGAAAAATTAATCCTTTAGTTCAATGTAAAATTGTTTTTATGATAACATACAAACAGAAG
>NC_068993.1:41795018-41797579 GCF_001194135.2 Octopus bimaculoides | reverse complement strand
TATTCTCGTATATTCCGCTTCTGTCTTTCATTTGCAATATATATTAAATATATATATGTATACATATATATTTACAACTTATTATTATTATTTCATTATTATTATTATTATTATTATTATTATTATTATTATTATTATTATTATTATTATTATTATTATTATATATCTGTATCAATTGATAAAAAGTGTTTTTCAGTGTAGAATATGTTTTTTTCTTTAGAAATGTGTATTATATATTAAGAGCTGAATATAATGCATGTAAATTATTATTGATTTCTCACTTGATACATTTAACAATGGTTTCTGGGGGGCATTAATGAAGTAGGTAAATTTAAATGCTTTCAGAAGAAAATCGAAACCATTTTGTTGAATACTAATTTTCTTTTCAGTAAAGTACCAATGACTCACATACAACTGGACCGAACGCTTCACAGTGTTCAGTACCGTTCTTCTTACCTTGAATTCATATTCGGAGCAGTTTCATTGGGCCTTTATTGTCTAAATAAACACATGAAGAAATACAAATATTAGCTCAATGTGCGGCAGAAAGACCTCTCGTGATTTACACGGTTATTGGTGTGGTGCTGTGTAAGTTAAGCAGATAATAATTGCATCTGCATGTAGCTAATGTCTCACCCTATTTTACAGATAGCGTGATAGTTTGGAGCGCTGCAAGACCATGTGTTTACTGTCGAAACGTATGTCCACCTGTAAAATGTGAGAGAAATGTTTTTACTGCATTCTGAATTAAAATATATCTAAATTTTATCTATGCATTTAGAGGTGTAAACGAACTACTTTTGACATAGTAATCCTATAAATATAGATTTAGATTGTTAGATTGTTCTCTGATATTGTTAACGAGTGGGTTAATGCTGTTGTTTCACGACCAAACTTACTACAGGTATATGTTGCAGGTATAATCTTAGGAATATGAGCGTGTATCTATATATTTATATAAACTTTTATTCTTCTATTCTTTTACTTATTTCAGACACTTGACTGCGGTCATACTGAAGCACCGCCTATTAGTCGAGTAAATCGACTCCAGGGCATATTCTTTGTAAGTCTAGTACTTATTCTGTCGGGGTCTTTCGTCGAGCCGCTAGGTTACGGAGATGTAAATACACCAACATCAGTTATCAATCGATGGTTGAAGAACAAACACTAACACACAAACATATACATATACATAAATACATTCCCCCCCATATATATATATATACATTCATACGTATATATATATATATATACACACACACATGTAGATCGAGCGATAAATAAATTGTCGCCATTCCATATCTTTAATTCCCGTCATGAGCTTTGTTTGTTTATGATTTTGTCGGCTACACTATATAGTAGTTTCAGTTGGGCACCGTCCGTGAGAACAACAATAGCATGACGCAATTCACTCAGCCAGATATTTGAAAACTGCATGCTGTACTGCTTGGCATTCGGGATGGAAGCCCCAATGTTAACAAATAGTGAACACACAGAATGACCGCTGGCTTGCTGTATCCCCAAAAATGTACCGAGAGTGATAAAAATCAAACATCCAGTCGACATCATAGTGTTTTGAGTGATCACTAGTAATGGCGACATTATGTCTCCATTCACCTTCCCACACGGCCTCACACTCAACACGAAGGCCTACATCAAGTGCCTGAAAGCGGTAGTACTATCCTGGGTCATGAGGGTGGCTACTGGAAGACTTTAAATCTCGGAACAGAAACTCTGCACCATGCCATACAAGCAAGGGAACCCAGTCATGGTTGTCAGACAATTTCTGCGCCCACATCACCCCTGTAACTCCCTACACTGTAACCCCATTGATTATTATGTGTGGGGCGCAGTTGAGTGAGCGATCAACAAAACTCCTTTTTAACACCACAGATGAACTGAAAGCAAGGATTATGGCAAGATTCACCAACTTAAACAACGAGACAATTCAGAAGAGTTACAAGAGATTCCGAAGTTGTCTGGAGGCCGTGGTTGAAGCCAATGGCGATTTTATTGAACAAATTTACTCTTTAATATTTCATGACATTTTTATGTAAGTTCGGTAAATATATCTGTTAAAATAAGATGCCAGTGTTATTTTTATTTTTACATAATCTAGACGACAATATATTCACTGCACCACGCGCACACGCACACTCTCGTGCACAATTATTCATACATACACACATATTTATATATGTATGAATAGATACATATAATCTATTTTAAATAAAGTGTAATTGAAAACACAACAACATACCTTCTACGAAATGTGTCATGATCATACGACAGAACTCATGTTTTCTACAAGTCAACATTGTACGTTAAGTAATATCTTACAAAATGCAGATGTTGTATAGTGTCTTGTTTCTGAAAGTCAGATATCTTCTCTGAGCTTATTTTAGCTGCATGTCCTTGAATTTGTTTACAAGTTAGGAAAAGCCACGATATGATGAAACTGATTTCTCCTCCTTTGACCCTGAAGGTTGTAACTTACAACCAGTTCAACATGTTTATAAAATTATATATATATATATATATACATACATACATACATACAT
>NC_068993.1:41792111-41794858 GCF_001194135.2 Octopus bimaculoides | reverse complement strand
GTATATATAGATACATATATATGTGCGTATATATATGTGTGTAAATATACATACATATATATATATATATACATACATACATACATACATACATGCATACGAGGAGTACGGTTGGAAACCGTACTTCTTGTTGACTCCAATGTTTTCAATTTCATATTCATTCGAATAATAAAGAATACAAGATATCTCCTAATATCATAAAGAAAGGAGAGTGCCAGATCAGACATCGCAGTAAGCAATAGGGTAGGGTATCCAGTTATCTATTAGTTAACTTTTTAGTTTGTTTTATGGTTGTGAATATTATTAGTTAATTTGAACGTATACATAGCAATTAAATATGTTTAAAAAGCACAAAAGTCGTGGGTACGTTGGTTCAGATGATATGCTCATTTATTATCATTTGCAGCACAAATCATAGTTACTTAGTATAAACGTTACTTATGAATAGTACCTAGTGGAAAGTGGGAAATGTCCTTGGGGCATGTAGGCTGCGATTTTCATAGTTTAGATACGATCAGATATCGCAGATCGATAATACTAGGTAAGACAAATTGTAAGATTTGCGCCTTCAATTATCACGTACTACACAAATAATGTTATCAGTATATGTAGAGCAATTAGGAATGGAATTAATTGGAACATGAGAACGGAGAAGGCCTGTCAGAAGGTCGTGAAAATCATTGGACCTTTGGGCTTACGTGTGAGAAAAGTTGTGAAACTAAGGTTTGTTAACCATTGGTTATAAATTAAATAGAGGTCATGTGATGTTTTTAAGATATTTAAAAGTACCGGTTACTTTATAGATAAATGAAAGAAGAAGGTCCAATTTATCATTAATTAAATTTTCACTGTTCATACGCTTTAAAATTTCGTACAGCACCATACAGCATGGTCTACACTCGTATCTACTGTTAGAGTATGGTTTTGCCACTCTAATTATATCCCGTTTCAAATCAGATCGAGCGCTATCATCTTTGAGTTCCCAGATCTTCGTGGCTAAAGAAATATATATGTATATTTGTAGTAATTTTACCTGGTATTTCAGGATTAGGAGACTTTCTTGATGAAATCTCTGGAGAAATGGTGCTGATAATTATCAAAGATGGTCTCTATTAATAATTTTAAATAACTTGCATTATGTTGGCTTAAAAAAATAATTGTGAACATATATGTAAGTACGTGCGTACGTATGCATATATGTACATATGTATGTATGCATGTATGTATGTATATATGTATGTATGTATGTATGTATGTATGCATGTATGCATGTATGCATGCATGTATGTATGTATGTATGTATGCACATATGCTGGCTTGGAAGAGGAAAAGGAAGAAATAAAGATCAATACACGATTAGATATACTTGATTATTTTTAATAAGTGTATGGTACTTATCAGATTTCACAAGTCTAAATGCGAAGCACGAGACTCTCGGCTCTCAAGTCACTTTAATAACTTTCTGCTAATCATAACAAAATAATGTGTTTGTGCGAATGTGTGCGTGTGTGTGTGTGTGTGAGTGTGCGTGTGCGTGCGTGTGTGTATATGTGTGTATATATATATGTATATACACACAAACACACATATATATGTATATACACGCATATGTATATGTATATATGTATATATATACATATACATGTATATGTATATATATGCATTTATATATATGTATATATATGCATTTATGTATATGTATATATATATATGTGTGTGTGTGTATGTGTGTGTGTGTGTGTGTGTGTGTGTGCATGCTTATACACAAATGTTGCAGGTGTTTCTGTTCAAAGACTTAATGAAATAGAATTATTGAATGTCAACGCCTCTGTGTTAAACTAGAGAAGAAACGAGAGAATCTGTACTTATATAGTATAGATCTGAAAAAGGAGGAAAATTAAATATGAAATAAGAATTGATGTTACATTCTTACATATAGTAATAAATAATCTCACACATATGTTCTTGCGCTCACACACGCCTATATCTCTGTATGTAATTGTGAGACTGAGTGAATGTAAGTAGATAATATAATCACGTGCTACATGATACATACTATAAAGCATCTAAACTCGAGGAACATTTCACTGGTTGTGCATTAAGAAATACGAAATTAAATTGATTAGAGTTCTAAGAGCGTTTAAGTGAATAAAATCGAAAGAGAACGGAAGAGTCTAAAATACATAATAGAAGACATATACGCATATATTACCATTTATCCGGGTCATTAAGAAATGAGTGGAGAAATGACAAAATGACGATTGCATCTACAAGAAGTTTCAGCCTCGATTGGCAAGTGTTGAAACCTCTAGACAAACAAATTCAATATGTTAAATATGCTAAAAATCGACATATTTGTATAACAGAGTATATTTGTGTACATAAACATGTACAGAAAGGCATTCTAAATTACGTTTTGTGTTTGCATTGTACAATTTCCTTTCTTTTTCACGTGCTTCCTCCCTCAACAAACCTGTCATTTTCTATGCCCTTCAGGTTTGTCACCACTCACATTGTAATAGTTTTCTAGTCCCCAAATCGCTTATTCTACCGTCTGATAAGCCGTGTTGCCAGTGATACGTCGAAGATACACTCACTTTATATTTCATATCATAATATGTGTGTGTGTGTGTGTGTGTGTGTGTGTTTGTGTGTGTGTGTGTGTGTGTGTGTGGAGACTGTCTCATTAAGATAGTGCTCTGTGTCTTCAGACTTCAGTATACATACATAGATACATACATACATAT
>NC_068993.1:41791392-41791991 GCF_001194135.2 Octopus bimaculoides | reverse complement strand
ATATATATATATATACCATGCATACAGATGTGTTCGTGTCCAAAAATTCTTCAAATTTTCTTCCATACAACGTTATTTTTACCCAGTGTTCTACGCACTATCATTTATAGCTTACATCCATTCTGATATCCGCCGATAAAAGAATATATATATATACATATATATATACGTATGTGTGTGCGTGTGTGTATGTGTATATATTAGCATTTACACATATTGATATCTTCAAACACACATGTGCATGTGTGTCTCTGAGTCTGTGTATAGAGTGAAAGAGACAGAGACAGCGAAAGACAACAAGGATTGTTAAGGAAGTATAAATATAATTTACGGTAAAGTAAATATATGACTCAAATATTTTTCATCATGTTACGTATCAGTGCCACACTTTTTGCTTTATTAGTCTTGATTCAAAGAGATGCTGTCAAGTCAAATGCAGTTAAGAGAAACATAGAAAATAATGCTAATATGGTTGGGTAGTGAAGAAGAAAAGGTAAATAGTGTTATAGTGACAAATCCGGAAATACGAAAGAGAGGGGAGAGGGAGAGAGAGGGGAGAGGGAGAGAGAGGGAGAGAGGGAGAGGGGGAGAGAGAGTGA
>NC_068993.1:41790033-41791110 GCF_001194135.2 Octopus bimaculoides | reverse complement strand
ATATATATATAAATACATATAAGCACCACAAAAAGTGAAATCAAGAATTATTATAAAATCAATTGAAATAAAGATGATATAGACATACAAAAAAAGAAAAACATGAAACAGAGAATTATAAATTTAATTTTGTGAAATGAATGATTATATAGAAAGAAAGCTGCAATGCAATATATAAAGAAAATATTGTCATGAAGTTAAAAGAACTCGAAGAAAATGAAACTTAGTGTCTGCAACGCATGTCTTTTCCCCTTTTGATCGTGAAAATTGTTCGTTAGCTTCCATTTTCTCTTTGATGTCTCTAAAAATGAATTGGATATAAAAACGAAATAGGACAAATATTTCGTTTTAGCTATTGTTAAATCATGAAACAGCTGTCTGTGATGAATAGCTTTTTTGTAAAAATTGGATGAAGAGACAAAAGGCAAGAAGCGAACAGACAAACACATTTCTCAGGGAGTTCTTATTTTTTTCAATGATTTTGTTTATCTTACTTATTGATTGTACACACAATCACACACACATGTATATGTATATGTATGTATAGCTATATGTATATGTATATATATGTATATTTGTGCGTATGAATACGTGCCAATGTGTTGGTATGTGTATGTGTATGCATTGTCTGCTGGAAACAAAGACAATTGGAGATAGATATTTCTCTTCCAGCTACATGCCGTATTCGTTATATGGCTGTTCCAACAGAAAATAAAGACAGTGAAAGTAACAATATTATAATGCCTACCTGAATATTTTAAATATAATTATAGGAAACTATAACACACTCTCATGCACTAATCTCAGATCAACTCTAAGATCGATGATTAAAGAAGAAACATTCTTTTTATAGTATATTTACTTCTAGATTTACAATGTGTTCTACCAGATTTTAAAAATCTGACAGGGCTCGATTTGAAGGTGCATATTTTCCTTCTTTCCTTGTCGTTCAAGATAAAAAAACGATGTAGGGAAACCTCTCCAGGCCGACTAAAGGCTCGTGCGGAGATTTGGAAGAAGCCTGCCGCGTATCTATATGTACATGTAGATGAAGGTATGTACATACATGTACATATA
>NC_068993.1:41787323-41790023 GCF_001194135.2 Octopus bimaculoides | reverse complement strand
TATATATAGATAGATAGATAGATATAGATATGTGTGTGTGTATGTGTGTGTGTGTGCTTGTGTGTGTGTGTTTGTGTGTGTGTGTGTAATTGTATTCTTTTCTTCTTTTACTTGTTTGAGTCGTTTGACTGCGGTCATGCTGGACCATCGCCTTAAAGGGTTTTAGTTGAAGAAATCGAACCCAGATCTTATTCTTTCTAAGCCTGTACATATTCAATCGGTCTATTTTGCCGATCTGTTGAGTTACGGAGACATAAAACACACCAGCATCGGCAGTCAAGCAATGTCGAGGAACAAGCACAGACTCACATACATATATATACATACATACATACACACGCACGCACACGCACACACACATACACACACACACACACACACACACACACACACACATACACACATATATGCGACGGGCTTTCATTTTCTATCCACCAAATCTACTCACAAGGCTTTGGTCGGTTCGAGGCTATAGTGGAAGACATGTGACCAAGATGTCACGCAGTGTAGCTTGCTTGCGAACCACATGGTTCCGGGTTCAGTCCCACTGCGTGGCACCTTGGGCGAGTGTCTTCTACTATAGCCTCGGGCCGACCAAATCCTTGTGAGTAGATTTAGTAGACGGAAACTAAAAGAAGCTTCTCGTATATACTAAAGGCGGTGCTCCAGCATGGCCACAGTCAAATGAATGAAACAAGTAAAAAAGTATATATATATATATATATATATATATATATATATATATATATATATATGCATGTACGTACTTGTGTATGTCTTTGTGTCTGTCCCTCACTACTACTTGGCAGTCGGCGTTGGTTTGTTTACGCCCTTGTAAATTTCCAGTTCGGCAAAAGTGAACGTTAGATTAAGTACTAGGCTTAAACAAGAAAAGGGATTGATGTCATTCGTTCAGCTAAAACCATTCAAGGTGCTGCTCCAGTATGTCGGCAATCTAGTGAATGAAACATGTAGAAGATAGATTAGTTCGCCCTACGACAAGTTAGACGTGACAATACTTCGTTGTTCTAGGCTGTAAGCGATGAAATCTATATATATATATATTTTCTTATTTGGGCAATAAACCAGTAACTTTTTAATAGAGATTCATAAGATCTAACGCAGTGTTTCTGCTGTTTCAATAACGAATACGGATCTTTTTATCAACCGTTGCGCGGTTGCTGAGTTGTAGGGTACTAGATTGTTAAGTTATATAAATTGTGACAATATTGTCCGTACCTTAACGAGATACGCTTTTTTCACACACAATGGCTACATTACTTTGAACATTATGAATCTGTGGTTTTCAATAAACTTCAATCTATTTACAAATTCTTTTAACAATTTTCATGCTTAACGCCACATTTCTTGATGTTTTGTACTCGGTTATACTAAACTAATATCAATAATGCAATACATGTCTATGTAACTATTTTTAGTTATTTGATTTATATTTATTTATAGTTAACACGCCATAGTGTTCCTTTTCACAGTATAATATTGGAAATCACGAGTTAAACAACGAGTCACGGTGACCTGGTGGTGTGTGGTTATTTATTTCTTTTGTTACTTTTTTTCTGATTTTTTTTCTTCTTTCTTTCGCAATCATACACAGGATTAGGTTCTTTGATAGAATCTCCATCCAGCAATATCCAGGATAAAGGACGATGGCTGAAGTTAATGGAATGCCAAGGAGTTACCAATATTGATTGGTAAATGGACCTTGCTCGCCAGGATAAGGCAATTACAAGAACGTGGTATTGTCTCTTATATCTGTTCTTGGCAATTTGATTATTGACAACATTTTAGGAAGTTACATTATATTAGCATACGAATAATAACGTTCAGTATCTATTCACTGAACACTTTAGGTTTATTTGCTGTTAGAGAGTAGTTTTTATACGGTTTGCTTCACAAGGAAATGCATATGTGTATGGTAGTCTGTAAGCAGGTTGGTTTCATTTTTCCAAACTCTTTTGAGATGGTAAGTGCATTAAACTATAATTGATTTTGAATAATATTTCAGCTTTCTTGGACCTTTAATGAGATGAAAAACTCTGAAAAAGCAGTGAGAAATTAAATTGATCACAATACAAAAAAAAAAAAAAAAAAAAAAAAAATAAATAAAATAAAATAAATACTTTGAAATAAAATAAAATGAATAAGAATAATTGAAAGAAAAATACTTTGTAATGAAAAGAAAAATAAATAAACAAATGAATAAAAAATAGTGGATGATTTATTGCCATCACATAAGGTAGAGATTTGAAATAAAACAGAAAAAGAATGATGAGATAATGGCTTAAACATAAAACAAAAACAAAACAAAAAAAACAAGAGGAAGAGGGGAGAGAGAGGAGGAGAGTGGGAGAGAGAGACAGAGAGGATGGAGAGAGAAGAAAAAATATTGTTTGTAAGTCAGAACACTTTGCAGATAATTCTCTGATGTAGCATCAGAACATGAAATCACGTACGTTTAGAGAAAAAAGTTAATTCCTTTTGGGATCGGTAATGGATACATTGTGGGTTTTAACTTGAACTGCAATTGTTGGTGGATAGTGAAAATGATGCAAGCGTGAGAAGCAATAGATTTATTAATTATCGACGAAATGATCCATAAACAGACTCTAAAAGCCTGAAATGGTGGACTTGTATTAAAGAAAGAAAGAGATAAAGAATAGCAAAAAAAAAAAAAAAAAA
>NC_068993.1:41784786-41787123 GCF_001194135.2 Octopus bimaculoides | reverse complement strand
TATATATATATATACATATATATATATATATATATATATATATATAAAAACAAAAAGTAAATGAGTATATGCATATATACGTACAGGTATGTGCATACCGACATCCACCTGTATGTATAGGTGCATATCTGGGTACAGGACATTGCAAACAAACGTAGACGAGAACACACGAGCCACATAGAGAACATTCTACTTCATCAGCTACCCACGTTTTAACACCGGCGTTTCGACGAGCTTGTGTGTGTGTGTGTGTGTATCTTTTATCTTTCTACCTTTAATTATTTTTTTCAGTCATTATGTTGCGGCCATGCTGAGGACACCACCTTGCAGAATTTTAGTCGAACATATTGACTTCCGCAATTTAATCTATCGATTAAATCTATCGGTGAATCGTCAGCTTAGGGAGATGTAAGCACACCAACACCGGTTGTCATGCGGTGACACGAAGACATACAGCTACACACATACATACATACACACGCATACCTGTATGTAGATACACGCACACAGGTACATATGACAGGCTCCTTTCAGTTCCCGTCAACCAACTCCGCTCACAAGGCTTTGGTTAACGTGTGGCTATAGCAGAAGACACTTATCCATCCATCCATCAACACAAACACATACATACATGCACAAACACACACACACACATACACATACATACATACGTACATACATACATACGTACGTACGTACATACATATATACATGCATACATATATACATACATACATACATACACACACATACATATATATACGTATATATTTATATGTACGCGTGTGTGTATGTGTGAATGCGTGTGTGTGTGTGTGTGTGTGCGTGTGCCTGTGTGCGTGCGTGTATAGTATTACCTCCATGGAAGTTGGTTCGATTAGAGTGTACTACATACAAATTTAACGCATGATCCTACCGTTGAGATTTATAATTTTCATCTGTGAATTGGCTCAACGATCGATTCGATACTGAGGTAATTTTCAAGTGCATTTTTAAAATGGCCTATAGGTCAAAGCGATAATGGCGAAAAGAATCTTGCAAAACAAATATATAAACGTAATAATTTTTTTTTTTTTTTGCTTGTTGTCTAATCGAATCACTGAACACTTTTCGCTGAAACTGACGGAGATCCATCCAGATGGCAACGACAAAGAATTCTAGCTACAATAAACAACCTATATGGTCGGCAATCTAACGTGGTACACAAAAATAGCATGTTTTCAGAACTTACAGGACCCGAATACAATGTGAAAGATATCTGTCCCCCATGTAATCTTTCTATACTGAAAAAAAAAAACAAAAAAAAAACAAGATAAGAAAACATAGTGACAGCCTTATATGGAGATGATATCACACTCATATATCCCCATCCTTCTCTAGACACTATCGGACAACTGCTCCAGATCTATTTCAATCCTCTAGAACAACATTCTTTAAGCAGCTCAAACTTCCGATTACTGTGTCTCTTTTCTTGACAACAATACCAAAGAACAAATAAAAACCAGCCTTTACGCTCACCAACGAAAAGTTCACACACAAATACACACATACACACACACACACACACACACACACACACACACACACACACACACACTCGCTCACACACACACACACAGAACTGTACCGCACCCTTCGCAACACATAAACTACAGTAACGAAATTATAACGACATACTGACATGGAGTTACGATACAGAATTATACTTAACAGAGATTATATACAGATAACATAGCGGATCCATCGTACTTTCGACGACAAATCACAGTAAACTACAAAGAACATCAAGTAGCACCCAGTACACATCTTGTATGCAGATCACACACTCAGATCGCTTAGGTAACGAATGAAAAATATTAGACTAAAAGGTAATATCACTTGAAATAGTAGCCAGATCTGCCTGATATCATACTTAACTATTTTAGAAAAAGAAAAGGTACTTTCGGTAACATAATCCTCGATACACATATCCTGAAAGAAATAAAACAGGAGTGTCGTGATACTTTGTCTTTTATCATTTGACCTGCTGATTCACAAATGATCTAGGTGTTAAGCATCAAGAGCTGCCAATATCGTTTGTAAGTTTCTCAAAATAGAAATATTAAAAGGCTTATTTTGCCTAAGAGATTAAACTGGTTATGTTAGCAAAGTATATTCATTGAAAGAGCATTTGGAAATTTTCCATTTTAGTTAAAAGCTAGTCTTGAGCAGTTTACCTGCTTAAAGGGCTTTATAAAACTTGTATACATCTTAGCTGCTAATTTGTATTAATCCCCACTGGGAAATGTTGCTTTAATCATTAATAAACTCGGTAGTTTACTTTCCGAATATCCAAAA
>NC_068993.1:41767341-41784369 GCF_001194135.2 Octopus bimaculoides | reverse complement strand
TAAACAAAAACAACTTAGTTTCACTCATGAAGCTTACACAAACATCCACACGAATAGAAACACATCCATACATTTATACACACATTTATATCCTACCACCCTAATATCATACCTTCACTTTATCATGCTTTGCTTTTCGGCTACAAGCTAAAAAGTACTTTGATCCACAATACACAGAACATATAATTTATAGTACTCATTAGTAACTTGTTATCTTTTATTGTTCAAATAGGATTCTGCATATATAGTTATTCCGTTTTTTCCATCTAGTTAGTTGCCTTCGCGAATTAATAGCTTTATCTCCAGAATTTCTCTCAAGCACCCTCGCAAAAAATCAATCTCTTTACTGAACGACTGTCACTAAAATAATACAACTCTGTTACAAACCCTGTACATTAAACAACGCAATAACCAAATTATCAGTCTTTCACTTATCATGTAAGGATATCCGTCAGTCAACGTTCAGCTTCTATCTGCAGATGTATGTACAGGACTAGGCATGGTATATCTGTTTATTTGATATATCTTTTGGGCCGATACAGATTGCCATCAGTGTCGTCGTATCACTGTTACGGGAACGCATACTGCAAAGTATCTTGCTCAACATTCTTACAGTTCTGATAATCCACCGTCTTGGATTGGTACTCAGTCATCGGTCCCGAGAAAATTAAAAAAACTCAGTTGATCTTGGCATGATTAGAACTCAGGTTATTTCTATTCAATATTGCGCGCATTACAAATACCGCAAAGCATTCTACAAAACACTCTAACGACACTGTTAATTCGCAGCTTTACTTAAAGCTAGAAACAAATGAATTTTTAAGCAGTACAGCTATCACAGACCATATGCATCGTTAATGTTACACATCGTCTGTAAAAATAATACAGAAATTTGGTGATTCATAGTTATATTGGTCAATGCTCACGTACATAGACCTCACTGAACTAAATCTTGTTAAATATATCTTCCAAATACTCTTTTTTTGTTGCAGTTACTAAAAGGTAAAAACGTCCACATCAACACTTTCTGAATCGTTCATATTTTTGAGAAGGCGAATTCTGATCAAGAAATGATTCATCGCCTTTTAGATACTTTAGTGATCAAACTGCTTTTTGATCTGCCATTTTTATTTGCCGATCCTTTGAAAGTTAACAATAAGAACCAACATCTAACAGATTTCGAAATGAATGCTTATATATCAACCTGACAAATACATCTTTAGGATCACTTTTCTTTTACTTACGTACATACATACATACATACATACATGCATACGTACGTACATACATACATACATACATGCATGCATACATACATACATACATCAGACAGACTGCCAAAGAATACTAACTCTTCCCTGTAATGTTATTGACCTGAAACAAATACTCGCTTCTCCAAATACGAAAATCATTTGCAAATATTACTTTCCCTGTTGTAATATCTCTCTCAACAGAAGTACAATTACTCAGAGAATTAGAATTTGATTCACTATTTCTACCTGTCACAGCTTTTGACTGATGATGATACCACTGACATTGGATACCACAATCACATCGCCAATCATATCGATCTTGCAGTCAATCATCCTTTTGTAATGACGCAATAATTATAGCCATGTGTGTCACACTCACCAAGCAATTAACTCCCTTTTGCAGCGATTTCCCTTTTCCTGACAAGAAGGTATCTCCCTGAGATATGATAAAAACCTTTCACTAAACAATTCTCAGTAACATACACTGCATTATGATATTTTTGTTACATGCCGAAAAGGAAAATATTTTGTAATATATAGAATCACAAATCTTTGCTTACATGCTATCTTCTAGCTATTACATGTATTCTTCATCTAAAATCGTCACCTGAAATTCATCTCTCAGTTCAATGCCGATATCCGAAACGCTTTATTTCACGAAAAGCCCAGCATTCTCGTCGCCGTCTAAGTAATAATAGTTGACAGAGATAGCAGTAGAGCAAGAGAATAACGTTTGTGATTGGCTATTTATTACCTAGCACAATAAATAGCTTTGGGTATTCAAGCATTCCTGGAATGTAATACAGAAGTCAATATTTTATGCGATAGAGTCATCAGTCTTCATCGGCCGCTAAGTTTCTGAAATAATTTATCGACACATCTCATTTTATACTGGTGTTTGCAGAAGTTAAAATTTGTTTCTGACCGCTTTTTGTTTTCAAGCATGAACTACAGATGTACAAATGTGAGCGCCAAACTATTCAGTGTACTAGCAGTCAAAAGTTTTGTGGCATAGACAAAAGTCCTGTTAAGTACCTTAAATACCTATGACTATTCACTTATGCCCACCTCGATCTATAAGGCCTTTTGTCTCAGTCACGAAGGTTTTCGTATCTGTTGATTTGCGTGGATCGTTGTACACTATGACCGGAATAAATTCATTTGTCTGACATCATCACGGAAATTGTTGTCATCACATTTCCCTAGACCTAGCCGCAACATATATTTGCCTATGACTCTAATCACAAAAGTAGATCGAGGACAACATAACGAATTTAGTCATTAACTTAGCTTCTCATTTTTCCACACAAAATATCCTGACAGCAATCTATTTGCAAGAAATAGACACGTTTGTAGATTTTCCGAAAGAAATTTAAAATTCTTCTATGTCACTATGAATCCCCCAAAACTGTACCCATACTTAACGTTTCAATGTTAAAACTTACATATTTTGTTGTTAGCTAAACTCGTTAACAGAGCAACGCTTCACTTCCTGAACAAGCTACGTATATCTCCTTTGTATATCAGCCTTAGACTTTTGACATTGCTTTCTACAGAATCATCTAATGGTCCAAACGCGATCCTAAAATAATATTCAGAGGTGTGTTCGTGTGTTGCAACTGACTGCACAAATTCTACAGGAGCTACACAGAGAAAACTATATAGCCTTGTCTCGACAAGATGTTTCCAAAACAAAATGGCAACAATAATGTCGTAAGTATTGATAAATATAAGCCAACAACTCTCAAGCCGCAATCATTTTTCAAAACATTGCCAACAATCGAATGGTGAATCATCCACCCACATGCAGCAATATTCTTGAATCTGCATCTTGCAAAACACAGTCAGGCCGTCATGTATATATTACAGATAACTTTGGCGCACACTCCAGGTGAAGCCACTAGCTCATAAATCATTCTCAACCTACAGTGAAATACGTTCATTTCAATACTCAGTTCTTGCCTTACCAATTTACAATTTTGCCTTCCCACGACAACAACTTTAATAATATGAAGTGCATTTTCAGCTATATAACTTTAGCAGAAACAAACAATACAAAACAATTTATTCTCACACAATCATGGCCTCTCAAATATTTCATAGCCTTTTATTTTTCCCTCTCGCCAACCGTACCTTGACTATTTGGTTGAACGAGATCTTGCAGTGAAAAGACGGAGCTACAACGACTATTTGGGTGCGGTAATAGTACAGTTAATAAAGTTGAAGTTTACCAAAACCGTTAGTAACCATGCATCTTAATCTGAAATACAAATACTAAAAAAGAAGACAAACAAAAAAAAGCAATCCTCGCTAATCCATACTATTCTATAAGTTATCTGAATTATCCAGGAGGCAAACACCAGTCAGTCAGTTTGATAGTTTTGTTGTCAACCTGCCAACCAGTCAGTACATTGATTTTAATCAATAACTGCTACTTGCATATAGTTAATCCAGCTCTTCAATTTCTAAAACTTTTTACTAAGTTAACCTGACAGCATTATTGCTGTTACAAACTTACAATCTAAATTCTCACAATTCGACTGAATGAAAATGTATGTTTTTCTATTTAAATTTTATTGTCAATTACTTTTCCACCGCAAACAGCTTGCGGCTAAAGTTTCTCTGAAAAAGAATGATTTCTTAGAATACAAATTTAAAGGGCCAAATGACTGGAAAAACGCCATTTCGAAACCAAGGTCTTAAATCAGCAATTTTATGACTTCACCGGCTCTCCGTTTATTCGACTTCTAGTTCTTTGTCTATCTCTTCATCTAACACTGTTCTGTCTCGCCTTCTTTCTTCCCTCCTGTTTTTGTTAAGTTTTAAACTATTAATTCTCAAGAGAAATCCTCTGCGATTTTATTTTCAATCTTTTACTTGTTTCAATCATTGGGTTGCAGCCACGATGGGGCGCCGACTTGAAAGATTTTAAATCAAGTTTGTTTTAAATATTTGGTAAGAATACTACCGGTGCGTTCTGCCGAACTGCTAAGTTACAGGGACGTAAAAACACCAGCACTAGTCGTCAAGCGGAGGCAGTGGATCAAACACAGACACTAAAACTCACGTATATTTATGTGTATACGATGGTCTTCCACACAGTTTCTGTCTCCCATATTCACTCACAAAGCTACAAAACATTGTCCCACTTGGGGATATAGTAGAAAACACTTGCCCAATGTGCTGTGCATTGCAAATGAACCCGTATTGACTTGGCTGCAAAGCGAGCTTCCTAACCACAAAGCCATGTCTGTGCTTATTAAATCGTATGCTATTAATTCTAAAGAGAAATCATCCACAGTTGTCTGCTTTCGTCTTCCTTTTAGTCAGTTAAAATCATGTTAACATGTATTTCCCTATACAGAAAATTGGTGTTGTTATCTGTGATTATCCAAAGAATAATATGCATAATTATTATTATATGTGCGGTGGTGGATAATGTTCTGAAAGACATTCTAATCGTTACAAAATTATAAACAATATTTATAATGTCGTTGTTTACACATAATATTTTTTGACATCAACATTCATCAAAAAGGTGAGATTGAATTAGCATGAGAATTAACCGAAAGGCAAAGTATTGTTCCTACGTCATGTTTTCTCGAATGTTTGTTATTAATACTAGATTTCAAATCTGATAATGTTACAGATTATCGATGGTCGAGCGTTTTCCACTGCACGTTTTCTCATGCTACAATTATTTAGCACCGACTATTTAAATTTAAATTTGGTGTTCTTTATTCTAAAACTCAATGTATTGGCTCTTGGCTATTGATTTCTGTAAATGTCAACCGAATATCCACAGAGTAGCTAAATTTTACATCAAACACCGATCGTATTTGATCCGGATGTCAGGCTATGTTGATTTGAACTATAAATAATTCATACACGTTTGAAATGCATTAATTCATCTTTTATTTGATAAGTTTAACTAAATGGACAAACATGAATACATGAATATAAAGCATATGTCTATTTGAAGACTGTCTATATGTGAGGACTACGACAAAAGAATCGATTTACTGCAAGGATAGTTAAAACTAATAACGTATTTTATTTATCTTCAGAAAGCATTCAGCTTAGCCATGACGGTAGGTATTTCATAAAAATATAATGTGCATGCAGTGACTGTAAATGGGAAAAGGCTAAAAACAAATACTACCGAAAGAAAAAAGAAAGGGAGGAAGATAGAAAGCTGAAAGCGCAACAATCAACATTTCTACGAGAGATTTTTGTTTAGCAATTACATTTAAAAGAATGCTTTGTTTTTAAAGATTTCATATTTCTTTTATTCCATTAAGAAGTGATTTTTCAACGAAGATTTCAGAAAGTGTAGCTAAAAGGAGAGGACAATATAAGCAGTTTAAAGAAATTTATTCTATAGAATAATGTTATTATTGACTTTATAAATGCATTTATAAACAAGATTCATCTTTTGAAAACTGGACGGAAATAAATAATGAACATTACTTGAGGAACAGAGAAGGGAAGATTGGGCTGTGAGGAGTTTGGGGATGTGTGTATTGAAGAAAGGCTGTCGAAGGTGTAGGCGACGGTGTGTTTTACAACGATTACTGTCAGTATTTATGCATTTTATGTATTTATTCTTGTAATGCTTTCACTGCTATCTTAACGAGAACATGTCATTTAATTCCTCCATGGAAATTTAATAGTTACAGTAAATGTGATTACTAGTAAATATTAAAACGTTTGGTAGCAATCAATATTTATATCACTGAAGGAAGATAAACAGAGTAAATAGCACATTTTCTCTCGGTTAGGGCTATCTTTCATTGTCATTAAACCGACTGAAAGGGAGATAATGACGGCGTTTTTCATGTCCTCCGTCGTGACATTTGGAATGTCTGTCAACTGAACTGACCATAACCCGCAAATGAAACCGAAAGCCAAACTTTTTTTCTTATTTCCCATAATGTTTGCCAGTATTTGACGTACAGTTCGATATTCGTCGGTGTTGATATATTGTTGTTTAGACATTTTGTTCATAAATCTGTTAAAATCGCTTTTCAATTTACCACTGTTTTCCACAAATATCCAATGATTCATCAGATTTATCTGATAAGAATGTCATTTTACATTTATTATTATCATTATTATTATTATTATCGAATTCGATGTTTTTTAAATTTATTTATGGCATTAATTTCTCCAAGTGCTTATGTAAGA
The DNA here is from genome assembly GCF_001194135.2 of Octopus bimaculoides. Classification (NCBI taxonomy): domain Eukaryota; kingdom Metazoa; phylum Mollusca; class Cephalopoda; order Octopoda; family Octopodidae; genus Octopus; species Octopus bimaculoides. Next base: position 41,777,929 of record NC_068993.1, on the reverse strand, counting down.
CATCTAAATATCCAATAAATAATTCCAATGAATAGACAGACACAAATACATCTATAATACTATGTGCACATACACACACAACGGCATATATTATAATAGGACGAGTTAAGTGATCTTGGTAAAACGCAATGGTTAGTCTCTAGCGTAAACACGGCTTGTATAGAAAATACGCATGACTCGAACGCTGATCAATAAAATTCATTAATCAATTCATCGAATACAGTTCGTCCCATAAGGAGGTCAGACAGAATACTCCGTAAAGATGACAGGGGCTACACAGCTCCATTTCAAAAGCAACAAACACTATGAATAATGCGATAATCAAATCTGTAAATAAAAGTGTTAGTGTAGTCGAATACTACCGCTGGTACGACAGTCGTATGTACACTTGACAGAAAAGTACACCAGACAGCCATAAGACATTGCAATGTTACGTACAATGAACTTGACTACTAATTCAATCCTTTTTATACACACATATCTATATATATATGCGTCTGTCTCTGTGTACATACTGTGCATACATATATATGTACAATGTACCCATATATGTATGTACGTATGTATGTATGTATGTATGTATGTATCTATGTATGTATGTATGTATGTAAGTATGTATGTATGTATGTATGTATGTATGTATGTATATATGTATGTATGTATGTATGCATGTCATTATTAAATTTTATTTCAAGATTTCTTGCCAATAGAGAAAGAGCCGGTTCCTAACCTAGATTCAAGGCTGCTTCATTGGAATTTCAACATCAACAACAGGGCATTTTTGTATGTATGTATGTATGCGTGCAGATTTTTATGCTTTGTTTTATGTATGTCTTTTGCATATACTTGCATGTATCTATGTATGTGTGTGTGTGTATGTATGGCATTAATTTCTGCGAGTGCTTACGTAAGTCGTTATTGCAAGATATGATGCTAATCTCGGAAGCATGTAAAGAGTTGATTTTGTTACAACTTTCCATCCCCTGAGAGGAGCGCGATAAGGTAGCAAATGAGAAGAGAATGAAACATGCTGATCGTAGGGAGTTAAGCAGTAACAATGACTCACAAACAACAAGTCATTCCATTAAGGAAAGGATGCAGAAGACTAGAAGGCCAGTCCCTCTGCAAAGCCTTACAACATGACGAGTATCATAGGGGCCTGTAGTTGAATTCGTATTAAGCAATGCCATAGCGATTGTAGATGCTGTCTTACACCAAGACAGTTGTGGATCGGGAGATATAAGCTCTGGAATGAGTAGCACTTACTGGGCTTGTGTTAAATGGATGCAGTCTAAGCTTCCTGGGCTCGTGTTAAATGGAAGCAGTCTAAGCTTCTTGGCTTTGTGTTAAATAGATGCTATCTCAGCTTCACTGTATCATCTGGCTGAACCTGTTGAAAGACCCGAAACATCGAATGACCTCAGATCCAGGGAAATCTCCCTGATAATCTGTCCAGAAAATCACGGTAAAGTGCACGGAAAAAAAAACTACACATACAGACATGCATACATGCATGGCCACCCACTCCAACACACGCATCTACATATGTATATACGTCTATATATGTGCGTCTCTCTTCATTTTTTTCATTCTTTCATATTTTCCTCTTAATTCTTTCTGTCGAAGAGCATAGGCTCAAAACGTAAAAGACATCTATTTTTCCCGACCGTGAAACTAATACACTTGCTTGTTGTTCCTACACCTGTCTCCGTCTTTTCTTTTCTATAAACGTGAACTATGTACATATATATATATATATATATATATATATATATATATATATACATACGTGTGTGTGTGTGTGTGTTTGTGTGTGGGTGTGTGTGCCTGTAAATATAGGAAAGTCAGTGCTGACGATTCAGATAATAGAAGGCGAGACGGAAAAGGTAGTATATACTCCTGATATGCTGTATTGGTTAAAGCGAATCCCAAAATATCGATATCCCAAAATTGGAGGCCTGGTCGAAATGTTCGCAGTAGAGAGCAGTTTTCACTAAAACCACTAACAACCAAGTAATGACGTTAATTATGATGGTATATAAGATCTACCATCTGTAACTGATGGACGTGCCTGTATTTTGCTACCTCTATTACTCTTTACAAAAGCTTTAAGCTGCTAGAATCGTTAGTACGCTGGGCAAAATGTTTAGCGGCATTTCGTCCACCTTTACCTTCTGAGTTTAACACGCGCTATGATCCACTTTGTCTTTCATCCTTAGGGAAACGATAAAATAAGTACCAGTTGAGCCCCGAGATCGATGTAATAGACTTACACGCTGCCCGAATTTGCTTGCTTTGTGCAAAAAGAAAAAAAAAATGAAATCTATATTACTCTCAACGGCCCGTAATTTTCGTGAATAATATTCAGATTTTTTATTGTTTTCTTATTACTGTATAAGAATGAGGGGTAATGTTCATGAAACTTTTCAGTACCGGTAGAAACTGGTGAAAAAAAAGGAAGATTGATATCCATTAACCAAACAGTGGTGTTAAGCACTGTGATAGATTTATTCTAACTCCACGCCAACCCGTGGAGTTCAAGTCGGGATTTGAACTGAGAATGCAAAGATATGGTATAAATGCCACAAGGTATATCTTCCGATGCTATGAAAATTTAACAAACCACTATCCCGGATGGTGGTCTGTTTGAACCAATGGTTCTTAACTGGGGTCCTTATGGCCCCCGAAGGTCCATATAAGACTTTTGGGAGTCCATACAGCAAAATGGTAAATTGAGGGTCCACAATAGGCCTCTGAAAAATATTTACTTTAGATGTATGTATTGGTATGCATTCAAGAAATAGCTAGGTTTCTTTCTCTAGCATTTTACATAGTTCAACCTACACAAGTTAATGTGTGAAAAAGAAAATAGGACTTTCGGAAGAAGCTTTTATAAAACTAAACTTGGAATGGCTATGGTGGTCCATCCGAATAAAATAGTAATCAAAGGGTCTATAGATAAAAAATGGCCGAGCACCCCTGGTTGAAGTCTTCATCAATCAGAATTCGATAACCGATGTAATAATTAAAGTTATCGACTCAGGAATGTTCGAAGGCAAATTTGAGCTGGATGAGATTTGAACTTGAAAGGTAGGAAAAAATAAAAGAATTTAAATGATTGCAAGACATCTCGACTGATGCTCTAATGACTCTACCAATCCGTGGCCTGCTGTGGGCTTTCTGTGAGATGTAATAAAGAATATGTGCCATCTGTGCAAATGCGACCGCTAAGGCGTGGTTTTAAACTGATAAAGCTGTGTCCTTTTACTTACGCACAACTGCTCTATTCATCATTGCTGAGTTTATCGCTTATCACTTTGGTTAAACGACATACAATAAGTAGACACACATTTAATAAATCTTGGTGTAAAATAGTTTAGGAAATCTTTGTGAAAGGAAGCGAAGTAACGCCTTTACTTTTTTGTAAATAATATCCGAAAACAATCGCGTTGTTTCTTATAAGGTCTTCCTTTTTATTTTATTTAAATTCTATAAAACTTTAGGTTGTTACGCAATTGCTACCCCACACTCCTGATATATTTGAAGTCATATTTCATGTAAAACATTCTTTGAAAAACATTCCGTTCTTTTAACGGTTTACAAGTTAAACAATAGGATTAATGTTATGGCCTGTTTCTGTAATTATGTGAGCACGAGAGATCATGGGTCACAGAGTTATAGAGAATGTTGTACTTGTATTAGTTATTTTCTATTAGTTATGTGTGGTTGTGTGAAAATGACGAAGAAAGAGAGATAGGAGAGAGAGAGCGAGAGTGATAATGAGAGGGAGAGAGAGAGAGAAAGATAGACTGGGAGAGCGAGAGGGATGAGTGATTGAATACGAATGTCGGTGGTTAGATTGTAGCTTTTTTCGGTAGTAGGAGTGATGTCACTTCATGTAGCAGACTATTAATATTTGGCGCTTCTAGCCGTCCAGAGCAACTGATTGTATGAAACAAAACTGCCCTCTGTCCTTATTTGTCAGTAAATTTTCGTTCTCTGTCTTTAACTGTTCTTGACTCTCTCTCTCTCTTCCTCCTTCTTTCTCTCTTCCTCCTCCTCCTCCTTCTCTCTCTCTCTTCCTCATTCTTTCTCTCTTCCTCCTCCTCCTCCTTCTCTCTCTCTCTCTCTATCTATCTATCTGTCATTCGTTCCCTTTTTAAAACCTGTGTTTAGTTAGCTTAATCAAAGCTTGATTGACTAGCAATCAACAACTTTTGATTATTCTCTAATTTCGCTCATGTCGATAAATGAATTTGGTATGTACTTTTTGAGCGGTACTGGGTAGGTTTTTCATGATGTCATCACTAAGTTTGAAAGATTTGACTTCCTTTAAGAAGAGGCAATTTTTTTCAGTCTCTTCCTGAGATAGAGGAAGTAACGTGTCTGTTATATAACTACCTGTTTTTTTTTCTTTATTTTTGAAGATCGGAAGTATATCTGTATTAAGTTGTGTGTTCATGTTGAGTTGTGGATGATATTTATTAATGAAAGTTGCCTCTTTATTTAATCTTTGCTGTACTGAGGTGTTCTGTGAACATTGATAAAAAGGGAAAATTACGAAGTTTGGTTTAAGGTCCCTAGCACATCTTTCTATATGTTCACTGACCTGTATCTGTCTATATCGTGGGCAGTGGATTAGTTCTTTCTGATGAGTTGTTCTTCGTCGGAGTGACATTCCTGTTTGGCCTATATAGTGATTTCCGCACCCTAAGCATGGAATAGCATAGATTAAGCTTACAGAGGCACAGGTAAAAATTGATTTTATCTTAAATAATTTACCTTGTTTGAAGCGAAACTTTGTACCCTCCAAAAGAGAGGGGCATGTGCCACAGTTAGGCCGCCCACATTTTTTCGCTTTTGGTTCTGTTAATGGATATAATCTTGCGCTGGTTAATATTTTTTTCAATGATTTCGGCTGCATTTTGCCCTTGATAATTCTGTGTGAGCCTAAGATCTTGTTCATTGTTTTATCTCCAGTGAGCATGAGTAGATTTTGGATGATGATGTTGAAGGCCTCAATGTTTCTAGGGTTATGAGTGGAGATGTATTGGGAATATTTTTGAATCTGGTGTAGTATTTCGGTTAACTTCCCTTAATGTTTGTATGTCTATTTCCTTTGCTCGTTTAATCTCATCATTTATTAATGATGTTGGAAAATGTCTCCTGATTAGTGTTGATTTAAGTTCCAGGAATCTACGTTCACGAGTATTTATATCCGAAACTATGGTACAGATTCTTTTCGCTAGATTATAAGGTATATCAATTTTTATGTGTTTGGGGTGGCATGAGTTGAATAATAGGTATTTTTTTGAATCTGTGGATTTATAGATGTCCGTTTCGGTGTGGTTATTGACTATTTTAATTAAGATTTCAAGAAAAGGAAGTTCTTTATTGCTGTGTTCCATGGTGAATTGTTTATTATTATTGATATTGTTGAGCATTACTTTGAAATCAAGGAGTTTGTTCATGCTATCGTTCCAAAGTATAAAGCAATCATTTAAGTACGTCATCCAATTCTCTTTTAGATAGCAATGAAATGAAGAATCATATTTTTGTAGTGAGCGATTGGCATATTTTAAGTTCTAGATAACCCATTACAAGGTTCGCAATCACTGGGGCAGCTCAAGTTCCCATTGCAATTCCACATTTTGTCGATAGTAAACTATATCGAACATGAAATAGTTGTTCTGTAGAATAAATTTCAGTGCCGCAATTATGAAGTTGTGCTTGATGCATTCTGGGATCTCTTCTGGGTATTTTTCTAGCCAGAAGGGGATTGCTTCTATACGATTATTTTTTTAAATATGTGAAAAGCTTAATCGGGAATGATTTAGACTTCCCGAAAACAATAAATGAAGGAACCCTGTTAGTATCACTCCATGTGGTGAACTTGTACACCAATATCCCACACTATTATTACCTCCCTTGCATGTAATATTTTCACTCAGGTAGTATTAGACCCAACACCGTTTGGAAATCGGTGTTCATTCAACGTCAGTGATCAGCTTCTGACGATACCGGTATGACTTTGAATCATTATAAAGGTTCATAATAATGATTTTATACTTCATAATTCCACCTCAAATCATCTAATTGTATATATTTATCTTTGCTTTTCTTTAAAAAGCCCTTATTTTTTGTGTTTGTTCTTCGTTTTTGGGATTTACTATATATATATATATATATATATGCCTGTGTGGTAAGAAGCTCGCTTCCCAACCATATGGTTCAGGTCCAATCCCATTGCGTGACACCTTGAGCAAGTGCTTTCTACTATAGTCTGGAGCGGAGCAAAACCTTGTGAGTGGATTTGATAGACGGAAGCTGAAAGAACCCCGTGTGTGCGTGTGTGTATGTGTATGTGTATGTGTGTGTGTGTGTGTGTGTGTGTGTGTGTTTGTGTGTGTGTGTGTGATCACCGCTTGGCAATTGTTGCTGGTTTGTTTACATCCCATAACTTACCGTTTCGGCAAAAGAGATCGAAAGAATAAATACCAGACTTAAAAAATAAAGCGTAAATGTTTCAGAATATTTTCTTATAACGGTTTACAACAGATTGGTACATTTTTCCTTTTTTTTTTTTTAATTTTCAATTCCGTAATGTTTTTAAGTTGTCCACGTTATACATCTTAAGCCCAGCTTGTAGAATTTTGCTACATTTGCCCTTTGGCTTCTTCAACAATAGCACATATTGTTCATGCCACTAATGAGGAACATACAAATTCATTTCTGTGATATCTTCTGATATTATTGGGAAGATTTATTCAGATAATTGTTGATATAATTTTACATATTTCGATACAAGATGAGTGAATATACAGCTAATTTAGTTGCCTCGCAATTTCCTTAATACTACAGAAACAATTCTAGTTCTAGTTAGTGATTTAAGAATCTTTACACGTTTTGGAAATCCATTTCAGTAATTTATCACCGTGATGCAATTATTGGCGTCTTTACAATCTTGCTGATTTGCAAGTAATTAAAGTCTGACCCATCCTGCTAAGGTTCTTGTTTCCAGGTTGTTTGGAAATGAAGTTTATCAGATAGAAATTTTCTTCCGATTGAATTTTAAATTCTTCATATAACATGTAAACGATGTTCCGGCAAGAGCTCTAACAATAAGTCTTCGTCATATAATTCGAAAACATTCAACATATTTTGAACGAACTAAATTGAATCTGAGTTTTACAATACCAGTGATAAATTGGTGTTAATACAATTAGTTAAGCGATATTCTTTTTTTAATGAATTACTTTAGCTTGGTGAATTATCAATATTCTTCAACAAAGTAGATAATTGATGCAGGAACGGCCGTGCTTTTAAGAAGCTAGCTTAGCAACAAACGTAGTTTCAGGTTCAGTTTCACAAGGCACCACTTTGGGGAAGTGTCTTAGCATTTGTGAGCGAATTTGGGAAACAGAAACTGTGTCGAAACCTATCATGTATGAGTGTGTGCGCGCGCGTAGGTGTGTGTATGTGCGTATGTGCGTGTGTGTATGTTTTTTTGTGTGTGTGTCTCCGTACGTGCGTGCGTCTTTCTGATTGATGTGTAGTTGTTGAACGACATGGTTAGTTTATTTTGTTGTTTCAAGCTCCATCACTCACTTTGAAAGATTTAGCTTTTATTTATGAAAAATGTCTTTATTGAAATGCATACAGTCCGTGTTCGAACCGAGGCATTGACTTACAACACAGGTATCTGTTTTTGTTTTTCAAATTATTTACTATATCTTTCTCAAAACAATTACTCATAACAGTTTGTAACAATGTTTTTTTCATGAATTATGTCCTATTTTTTGATGTTTTAAATGTTTATCCTTCCCATCGTCTGTCAGCCAGCATTGCTTTATTTACATCTCTTTCACTTTGCCATTCGGCTAAAAGGACCGATGTAATCCCTCGAAATTGCTCGTCTTCTTTCAAAAGTTGAAACCAATATTATATTTTAATGACTTTTGTACCAGCGTAACATGTATAATCTGTTATGTTTCGCTTTTATTGTAGGATTCCTTCAACTATTCTTCCAATATTTATTGCCCCATTGGAATAGTATATTTTCCAGATATATTTTAAAAATTTTATTGAATGTGTTTCTAAGGTTTGGCCTTTTTAAGAATAGCTTTTTTTAGGTTACAGTGTACCGTATTCAAATGTTTCTGACATCTTGGGACAGCTGTGCTCTTACACTCATAAACACAAACACACACACATGTGTGCGTGTATATATATATATATATATATATATATATATATATATATATATATATATATATATATATATACATATATATATACATTTATACATGTATAGATATACATACGTGTGTATACATACGCACGCACGCACGCACGCACTTGTGTAGGTAAACATGTACGTATTCCTTTCTCTGTTTCTTTTTCTTTTGATCCAACACTGCATTAAAGTTGTAAGGGCAATCGCGAATACTAAACATGCTGTGTGATATTATCTATGTATATATATATATACACACACACACAATTAGGATGTTAGTCAGATTAATAGGTAGGAATATATATCTGCGAGGTTGACACAAATGATGTAAACTTACTACTTTATCTTCCAATAATTCTTCTTGCTGCTAGATTATGACAGCACTCATTAATCATAAAAACCCCCACAGATACACATACACACACATAAAAACACTCACGCGCACGCACACTCATACCAGTTCGCAATATAAAACAGAGAATGAATCCCGCTGTTTGAAAAAGTGGTCGGATCTAGCCCATATCTTATCTAATCAGTTAATAGTGTACCGTGAAAGGGTTCCAAACATTGCATCGAAATGCTTCTTTGAACTGTCGAATAGAAAGGGAAAATATTCCTGGTACGTTGAATTCTGTTCATTCTTTGCAGAGTGTCAGAGTAGAACTTTTAGCCGAAATCTTGATAGATATAATTGATTTAAATCTTCAACGTCACGAAAGAGAAGATACAGAAAGCAAATAAAGAAAGAAAATAAAAAGGAAAAGAAGAGAAGAGGAAGAAAAGATGAATGAACGAATGAAAGAAAAATGAGTTGGTTTGTGTCGTCAGCATTCTGAAAGTTTGGAGTTAAGATGAGTGTAAGATGTCAAAGGCGTTTCTATGGAAAATGAGATATTGGTTCGGTCAAAATAAGAGTTGTTCAAATAAAATGCTATACTAAAAGTGACCTTAACGACTTCTCTTTCTTCGACTAAGAAAGAAGAAAATACTGGAAAGATTCAAGAGGAGACCATCTGAAAAAGAAATAAGCAACATTTTAGTTCTGGTCAAAATCGTGACTAATACAAAACCTAATATTTTCTGTACATTCGACATGTTTGGTAAAATATATTGCCAAATACCCAGAACTAGAAATATATTTGCTAATCAAACATACTAAAATTTATTGAAAAATACTTATAAAAATGAAAATACATATTAGTTTAAGCAAATTTGGAATCTGCTTATATTGGAGTGTCCTTTATATATATTTAATATTACTTGTATTGGTAGATTAAACGGTATTAGATGATATCGCTGTACAGAATGTATGTGTGATGTATAAAGTGTATTACATTTTAGATCAATATAAAATTGCAGGTGCCTGAGCAACAATAGCGTCTGTCTACCAGCCGAAATATTTTTTGTATGATGTCGCTAAGCTGGCTTTTGTGTTTAAGACGTTCGTACCTACAAATAGGCACATTGAGGTGGTACAGCTCACATTTGAAAGTTGTATAACTAGGGTTAGACTCAAAATTTACGATAGATACAAAGCCACATGAGCACGCCTTTCAATAATTTTATTTAGACGATGTTCCTGACAACGTTTCTATATTCGCCCCACCCTTATTAGTCATATAAGCAACTTTATCTAGCAGGGGAAGTAACTCGAATCTAGTCGTGTAAAACCTATATGATGGGTTGTTTAACAGGCGTTTAATCGGGTGAAAAAATACTTTTGTTGTTTCATTTGCGATATCCCAGGGCGCTGAACTTTGGTAGATTGCTTTTGTAAAATAATCGTCCTACATAAGACACGTTAACGTCAAAATATGTGTCGATGCCATCATTATTCGGGCCAGTAAATTGGGGCAATAACCATTCATCCACCCAAGGGAATGACATCCACAGATGCACCTACATCATTACATTTTCTCAATCATTTAAGATAGAAGCAGTATACGAGTCGAAACGTATACACCAGCTGGAGGAGATGAATTCCTGGGTCAAATGGCAGTATCGTCGTCTCTTAGAGGACAGTCACATTAAAGTAGCCATAAACAATACTTTTTGGTTCGAACAGAGATCTGCTTACGGACTAGTTTCCTAGTTACAGAATCAGTAATTGACGAACGAGTTCCCGCGACCGAGAAGATCCAACTTAGATCGAAACCATGTGGTCTGGTAGTCTCAGAGCTAGGGTGGCAGGAGTTATCTCCCGTTTACAATAAATATCGAGTGCGAGAAACACTGAATAAATCAGCTGGATATTTCGTTCTGAGGTTAAATGGAAGTATCGTCGTCTCTTAGAGGACAGCCATATTAAAGTGGCCATAAGCAATACCATATATATATATATATATATATATA
>NC_068993.1:41760578-41767066 GCF_001194135.2 Octopus bimaculoides | reverse complement strand
TGTGTGTGTGTGTGTGTGTGTGTGTGTGTGTGTGTGTGTGTGTGTGTGTATGTGTGTGTGAATATGCATGGCCTAGTGGCCAGGGTGATGCGCTCGCTGACTAGCGATCGTAGGTTCGAGCCCTGGGCCGAGCGACGTGTTGTGTTCTTGAGCAAAATACTTCATTAAATGTTGGTCCAGTCCACTCAGCTGTAAATGTGTAACCCTGCAACGGACTAGCCTTCCGACTGGGTGGGGCGAATGTTAGTCTGCTCACCTAGTTAGCGAGGTGGCATAATTGAAAAGCCAAATTGATGCAAAGCGCATTGTGACCAGTGATGTATGACATCTGATAATTTGGTCGACTACGTAGTATATTCTGTTATTCTTTTATGCGTTTCAACTCAAAGTATGTAGCCATGCTGGGGCACCTGCAATGTAATTACCTCTTCAATGGCCATTCTTATGCGACTGGCTTTTCGTGCCCTGTACATTGCTGTCGTCTTTTGAGTCTCTAGCCGTGATGTGAATTTATCTGGGACATTGGACAGCAGGAGTTCAAGTTGCTTCCTTCCAGTTTTCCGACTATGTCGAGTCAACTGATTATTTGGTCGATCAAGGTCAAGGTCAAACTAATCAAGTAACTTTGTAAAATTCAGACATATCATATCCACGTTTCAGTGATTCATTACCTATTGTAAAAAAAACTATGCATTCTCCCCTTATTTTTCTGTATTTTTCATATTCCATGTAAAAGTAAATTTATTTCTCAATATATATATATATATATATACTTGTACACATGTGATTTTCTTTCGCATATCTATATATCCCTATATATCTATATGTGTATATATTTATATATATCTATATGTGTATACATATATGTATATATATATATGCACATATATATATATATATATATATGTATACACACACACACACACACCACACACACACACACACACACACACACACACACACATATATATATATATATATATATATATATATATCATGATATTTATGTATATTCGTATAGGTATAATAATTTTGCATACGCATTTGCCTTTGTTATGTCAATTTTTGTTTACCATCTGCATATTCTGAGAATTCAACAAATTTGTGTGTGAATAATTGTAGATATTAAAGGCTGCAGTAATTTTGTCTGGTCATAGATATTTCGTCTGGGACTGGGGCTTTGTAGGTTTTAGATTTCCATTTTGCTTTTTGGGGTCACACGGATAGTGTCAAAATCTCGGCTTCACTGAATTATCTGTTCCGTATTATATTCCCGTCTTCTTTTTATGGTCCTTCGCGGTTTATTTTGAAGAAACAATTAACAAGGTCATCTGTTTGGTATAGTGTAGGTTTATTATTTAATATTATTTTGGTGGCGTGACTGTTGTTGTTGATATATGCTTACTGATATTTTTATGGTAAATATGGGATATAAGTATCTGCCAGATTCTGTTTTTCTGAAGTTTGTTTTGATAATTTTTGCTTATTTTTGTTTATTTATTTTATACCAAGTTTAATATTAGTTTCGTGTTGTTTTGTGTTTTATGTCTGGGGTCGTCTCTGGTTTTTACGAGGATGGCTATTTCTGATGTCTGACTGGTGTTGTGTACTTTATGTTACCTTGCGGAACATATTTTTAGATGCTTTTATAAATACCTTCATAAAGGTAGGTAACGCGGTGTCTGTATTAGTTTTTTTGTGAGGTATTCTGAAACTTGTTTTTTAATATGGTTGAAACTGATTCCATTCTGGTTTCTTGAAGTTCATAAAAATAATTTTCCCCTTTTCATTAATGTGTGATCGTGCTGTGATCATAATTGGTAACTGATCCAAGGAGAGTTAAGGCGAATATTCACCAACGTGGTTGTGGCAAGCAGGGTATGGTAGACAGCAGAAAGTGAAACTTAGACGAGTTGCGTTACTTGATGAGGCATGTATGTGTTGGTGTTGTTTATTTAAGATGTAAATATGTCTAGTGCGATGATATAGCGCCACCGTTTTGTTATCCTTATTATTTGAAAACGAGGAGGAGCTGTTGCTATGAAATCTCCTCAATGATAACATCGGTGTGAGATTTAAAATCCTGTAGATGAGGAGGGTAATTTAGCGGGATAGTTGGGGAATATGGTGATAAATTAGGAAGCATTTAAGCAGTCGCAGAAGTAGAAAAAATTGCAAGCAACTCTTTCTTCAAATGCTATCATGCCGCCTTCACTAAAAAGAAGTTGTTGAAGTTATGTTAAAAAGGAAGTAAATATGTTTATATATTGCGCAATATATACCAAATGGCTTGTTTAAAATTGAGCATTCTCGAAACGATGCTTTGCCAAATATATTGAAACAATTTTTTAAAAAGCAGCAAAATGTATTTGCAGACTTCTATTCATGAACAATCTCTTTGCCAACTCCGAATGACCAAGTGTGTGGCCTCACTGAGAAAATAATTCCAACGAAAACGTCGGTGTCTGATGGTCCTGACATCGATCAGTGCTCGTGGTATTAACACATAACCTCTTAAGTGAAGATGCTCTCCGAGACAAAATCCTACAATTAACACCGCTTTACATTTGAATGTAAATGATAAAAACCTTGTAATTTTAATCTAATGTTGCTTCTTGTGCGTATATTGATTGATAAGAAGTACATTACGAGGAAACTGATAGTAGTATGCGTTAAAAACACACACACACACACACACACACACACACACACACACACACAGACACACACTGAGACGAAAAGCTATTGTAGTTCAGAGACGTAAGATTTGTCTTCTATATGATATGAACTGGTCCAAACTCATCGAATTATCGTTTACGATGCGACCAGAGATTGCTCTTTATCATTCTAAATATTGACAGCACTGTTGTTGTTGGTACTCCGTCGCTTACGACATCGAGGGTTCCAGTTGATATGATCAACGGAACAGCCTGCTCGTGAAATTAACGTGCAACTGACTGAGCATTCCACAGACACGTGTACCCTTAACGTAGTTCTCGGGGATATTCAGCGTGACACAGTGTGACAAGGCTGACCCTTTTGCATTACAGGCACAACAGAAACAGGAAGTAAGAGTGAGAGAAAGTTGTGGTGAAAGAGTACAGCAGGGTTCGTCACCATCCCCTGCCGGAGCCTCATGGAGCCTTAGGTTTTTTCACTCAATAAACACTCACAACGCCAGTCTGGGAATCGAAACCACGATCCTATGACCGCGAGTCCGCTTCCCTAACCACTGAGTCATTGCGCCTCCACCATCAACAGCACTGCACAATATGAATGTATCCTATTCCCTCAGTCTCCAATTAACTACCAAATTAATAGTGGTATATACGAGACAGCTGTGTATTGCCATCACTACCACATTACTATTGATTTCAAATGTTGGTACAAGGGCACCAATTTCAAGCGAGGGAGTAAGTCGATTACATCGAATGCAGTACTCAGCTAGTACTTATTTTATTGACTCCAAGGGAATTTCAACTTAGAACGTAAAGACGGGTGAAGTGCCGCTAAGCATTTTGCCCGGTGGGCTAATGGTTCTGCCAGCTCGCCACCATCACTAACAGCATTAATATTTCTCAGTAATCTGTACTCTTGTGCTCTCCAGTGATGCAGGAGAAAGTAACTTGTCCCAAAACTACTTTCAGCGCCTCTGTATGATGGAAATTACTATCAAATTGTACACCCAAACATCACATTGAAATTGAACATCTTTGTCTTTTTTTGTTTTTGCTTTATCTCCCATTCAATACAGTACTATAACCAAAGAAAAGGGAATATAAGAAACAAAACTACGTAGGTAGATCGGGTTTGAGTACCATCAGATTTTGCATCTAGCAGTTCGAATATAATTTTCAATCTTCAAGGAAACTAATCTAATAAACAAGAAACTTTTTTTCTTCTGTTTCTGATGTGAGACGTTGCCTACATTCCGATAACATTCTCTTTGGACAGAGAATACCATTTTTTTCCTTCTTTAGTTTTCTTTTTATTTTATTCTCTTTTTTTGTTTCTTTTTGGTATTTTATCCTCAGTGTCTAATCTACTTTACAGTATCATTTATATTTTTACTCTTCTTCGGAGATGTGATTAATATCAAGCAAATATGAGGACATGTGGTTGGCAGATGAGAAAATGAATTGCAAGGGAAATAAAGAACTGTAAACGGGAGAGGGAGGGGGGACACAGCTACAAAGACAGAGACATAGAAAAGAGAGAGATGGTAGGACAGAATGAGGGGGAGAAGGAAAGAGAGACATGGAAATAAATGAAAAAAAAATCAGTGAAAATGGTGAACCATAATGATAATGCTATTCACTGTACAAATAGGAACGGAAATTGAATAAGAGTTTTCAAAAATATTATTTAGTAGTATGAAATATAAAGGCAGGAAGAGAAAAATGAAGGCATGTATTAAATAGTGATACAAACCAGCATGTGGAGAGACATAAGTAAGGAGACGGAAAGGAAGTAGTGAAAGAAAAAGGGTAATAGTAAATTTAATTTTTTTTCTCCTTTTCTTTTTTTTTATTTTGCCGGTTGAAGAACCAGTTCGTCATGGAAACAGATAGGAAAAGGAAAATTATGAATGCTAGAAAAGAAAAAGAGGTGGTGGTGGTGGTGGGGAGAGAATATGCGAGACAAGAGTGAAGGGAATTCAAATAGGAAGAAAATGGGAAGGGATAAAAGCAAGCTTTTAGAATATATTTCTATGAAGAAAAAAATCACAAATATTTTTTATTCCTTGCTTGAATTATGAGAAACAAATTTAATTTTCAAGGTTGTCAAGTTCCTCTATGCATACCCACACACAATTTTTTCTTTCAAAGAGATTTAAGACTAAATCTAAGTCAATTTTTGAGCTATTTATTGCAAGAAACATTAAATATTTTCTGTATTTATATACATGTAGGGGTATTGTTTCCGCCTATGAGCACATTTTTATGTTCGTGCGTGAGTGCATATTCTGGAAAGTCGATACTGTTTTTTCTTTTGATAAAGCATTAATCACACGATATCTAAAGCTAATTTTCTGAGGTTTTTCAGGCATTCCCATAAAGTTGGTACAACCAGCAGAGGGAATCGTATCTCTGTTTTATGAAATATTTGGAACATAACAGCGAGGGACTATAACTGTAAAATGGTAGAAATCTGAAAATGTAAGAGCATGTTCGTAGAAAAAAAACTTAGAAAAATCATTGTCTTGTATTCTTATGCACGCTGAAATATATGAACAATACTTCAACCGTACACGGATAAAGATATTTAAGTAAAAGAATAGATTAGAAATTTCATCGAATTGTATGGAAAGCAAATACTGTTAGCTTTATTCATATGTGAGTTAAACAAATTTGTTCTCATACTGGTATGAAAGCTATACTTTTATTACACTGACTTATATTAGTACTGACTAATTTGATCAATGAAGTGGATGCGAAACATTTGAATTACATCAGTAGGAACGAAATTTGTGTAAGCATACGGTAATAGTGGATACTTGCCCCCGATGACGCGTAAATCCGCAGAAATCCCAGATCTACCAATTCTATAGCTTTCGCTCGCACTATTTATCTTCACAACATAATTTTGTAGATTTCTTACATTATATCCATGTTAAATAAAATACACAGATTGCAATTCTGAACTAATAACTGATATTTTAATAAAAATTGTACCCGTAAAAACAAGAAATTTTGATCATTAATGACAAGCTTTCTAAAGCAAAATAAGTGGGACTATTTCGTCATTAAAACTGATTTTAAAAAATTGATACATGCATTAAAGAAGGCGTTTTATCTTAGTAAGTACAGCGATACCTCAAGGCATGTTTCGATGTTATTAACCCCTATTCGTGTTTTATAATTCTTACTGGAAAGAGCTAAGTTTCTGAAACAGAAAAGTTTGAAGGATCGCTTTGGTCCAATACTAGAACATCTGTCCTGTTTACAGTAGATCCTGGTTCGAGCCACACAGGCAATCTTTGAATATTTTTATCCAAATAGTTTTGAATCCTATATTTACATGGTAATATTTATACCTTTATCTATTTCAAGTTCCACTATTAAAAATGAATTATTACTTATGCAGCAAACTAGAAGACTCGTATGTACACCGGACAAGATGTTTATCAGCAATTCGTCCGTTTTTTACATTTTGAGCTCCAGTTCAGTCAAGATCAACTTTGCCTTTCTTTCATTCGGGTCCGATTAAATAAGTAGCAGTTGAGTACTTAAGTACTGACGTCGATGTAATCGATGAATCCCCCCCCCCAATTTCAGGCCTTATATATATAGCAGAAAGAATTAATTATTTTATTGTTACATCTGCGCTACAGCAGATTCAATTAATCGGGATATTCACTTTAAATGTAAACTGTAAAAATTTACATTTCTATTCATAATAATTTCAGTATATCAAGGTGGCTGACAAGCAAATGAATGAAACAAGCAAAAGGTATATATATATATATATATATATATATATATATA
>NC_068993.1:41752380-41759869 GCF_001194135.2 Octopus bimaculoides | reverse complement strand
ATATATATATATATATATATATATATAGACACACACTGACAGTGTTCGATGATGTACACTAGTTCTTTCCGAGTTTATGTTGTCTATGTTCAGAGAGTGGGATCGGATTTGTGCAAATCCTTTCCCTACTATAAAAGAATCATTATGCACAGGTATTGTTTGGAAACAGAAGTAAGACCTGTCTCAAAAATGGCTAGTCCTAGCCTTCGCATGTCTGGGATTTTCGATCAGGTGATGGCAATACTTGAACACGAGTTTGCAGCCATCATGCATGTATGTATGTATGTACGTATGTATGTATACTGAATGTGAGTTACAAACTCTTTTAACCTTCAGCTATCTAATCTACGAAATTAGATAGAGGAAGCTTAATGAGTTTTTTACGATCTGACAGCTGGAGGTGTTGTAACCGGTTGTAGTGTACAACCGTTGATTTAATGGCGTGGATCTAATAAATTGGTTAAAACTATTGTCAGATGTGGAAACATTTGTCGTTTCATGCGAATGACCAGATCCACCCCATTAAATCAACAATGGTACCTCGCAGCTTGTTTACAATGATACCACCAACTGTTAGTTCCTCGAAGAAAACTCATTAGCCTTCTTTTGTATAAGCAAATAAATTACAAAAGTTTGGTGGATTATCAGAACTGTTAAAAAGGCTGGAATCATAACTTGTGGTGGTGTCTGTTTAGGCCAACGACGATAATGATGCGAAGCTGTATCTCACCAAAAGGGTTATCTATTCACTGGATAAACATTGGTGGTGATGAGAGGGGAGACTTGCATACGTGGGCAACTGTCAGTTTTTATAAGAACAAATGAAGGCTCTTGTCCAGGCTAGAAGTAATATGTAGATGCACGATAAAGCTTGATAAAAGAAAGAATCGGAGTTTGTGTTGTGTTCATGTGTGTGTTTATTTGTTTGTATATATATGTATGTGTGGAGAAGCAATGGCCCAGTGGTTAGGGCAGTGGACTCGCGGTCATATGATCGTGGTTTCGACTCCCAGACAGGACTTTATGAGTGTTTATTGAGCGAAAACACTTAAAGCTCGCCGAGGCTCCGGCAGGGGATGGTGGCGAACCCTGCTGTACTCTTTCAGCACAACCTTCTCTCACTCTTACTTCCTGTTTCTGTTGTCCCTGTAAGTCAAAGGGTCAGCCTTGTCACACTGTGTCACGCTGAATATCCCCGAGAACTACGTTAAGGGTACACGTGTCTGCACGTTAATTTCACGAGCAGGCTGTTCCGTTGATCGGATCAACTGGAACCCTCGACGCCGTAGGTGACGGAGTGCCAGCAAATATATGTATGTATTCCGTAAATATCGTTATAAGCTTAAATTTGTAAGAAAATAGTCTATAATTGGGGTGTCTAAACCTTCGACAGAAAGAACTGGATAAGTACGCGTGCGACTCGAACACACATTTCATATTTTTGCAATAAACGTGTTACCGATTACACTAATTTACGCGCCAGTTCCGTTCTGTTAAATTTAAGAGCTATGATGTATATATACGATCTTATGTAATGTTACACATACGCACGCGTGCGCAAATACGTAAAAGCTAGTTAAAATTATAAAACTGAAAGTTCATTCAACAAATGATTAATATATATACCTCAGTCTGAAGACGGTTAGTACGCCAAAACGTGGAGGTCACTGTCAAGCTTTTTGTTATGAAAATTAATATACACACATTCCCTCTAATATACCCATCACTCCATATATATGCACTCGTACACAAACATACTCATACACACACTCAAATTCAATATAGCTAGAACGACAAAATAAAATGGACACTTCGACTGTTTAACCTTTAATACTAATGAAAATTCTCTTACCTTCATACTACATCAATGTATAGAAACAATCACCTATCGATCTAGTAGGACCAGTACAGTCCATTGTGATCATGGAAAGAAATGAAAATGGTTAAAATATAGTTAATAATATCAAATAAACGACAACTTAATTGCATAAATTGACATTTAATTGACATATTTCGGAATTGAAGCAGTTTTCTTGGCTCTGAATATATATACTTGGTAGCTTCCGGAAGCCATCACCGTTGGTAATTTGATTTAGTAATTCTTTCACATTATTATTTGTTTATTATTTATATGTAGCTACTAACACAGAATAAAGATAAAAATCTCCTCTCGGGAAATCATGTTCCAGTAGTATTAGTGCGATGTTGGAAAGTAAATCTGCAACTGAACATAGCTAGAACTTTATTCTTAAATCTTTATTCTTAAGACTGGCCCCCACTTCAACAGCTGCTGAGACTCTACAAGTGAAACTCGTAATGGAGTATTGCTTCAGTATCTCAGATACTGCTTCTACTACGTACACTGGCATATTGGATCATATTCAGAGAAGGAGCACTCGGTTTATTAACACTTCACTTCTAGTAGATACACGTTAGCTTCTGGTCTAACGGTGTGCTGTGTCGATTCTCTATCTTTTCCGTAGCCTTTTTAATACCTTCTCTTCTTCAGAGGTAGCTGGTCTCGTAACCCTACCACTCAGACAACCCCTTTCATACTTCTCTTCACGTCTCGGCATTCCTGATGCATCCAACTATGCTTTTCCTAGAATAACAAGAGTAAATATTAAAAATAATAAAGACTTTCTTTTTATGGCAAGTGAAATTTAACAAATCATTTGCATGCAAAAGCAACGTCGTTCCAATTATGTTAGCAGTATACAAATGTGGGCAGCACTTGTATTGTAGATAGTCCTCAAATGTGATGCCTTTTTAAAGATCGTTAAAGACTCCGAGGCATTTGCATTGAATCCTAGTTCGAAGAGTTTATTCTCTGTTTCGTTCTGTTGTGTTTAAATTCTTGAGCCACAACTGGCGAAAGAAACGCATGTCGTGGTTTAGGTTTATTAGTCAAGAATAACAGAAGAATAACAGAAGAATATTAGAGAAGTTAGTGGAATATAGTTGAACAATGGACAAGTGGTTGAAAAATGAATGTCAGTGACTATTTGTTTGTTTTTGATAAGATAGATAGCGTCATCATTTCTTTTTTTGCATGTGTTCTTGATTAAACACGTTCTGTGTGTCACACTGATGTAAACATCGTAAATACAATAGCTTTCTACTAAACTTATATACCTTCTTGTGTATATAAGAAATATTTATTTGTCTACTGTCAGTTGCAGTTGTAGAAGCTTATCTCCCCATGAGCCGTTCCTATGTTTGAAATATCTCTACGAAGATATGTAAAAGACAAAAAGAGAAAAAAAAAAGAATACACCTCCGCGCACGCGCGTGATTATGGAGAGTATATGAGAAAGAGAGAGGGATTGAGTGAATGAGAGAGAGAGAGAGAGAGAGAGAGGGAGGGAGAGAGAGAGAGAAGATATATAAATGAAGCTAAGTTTCAATAACAGTAGCACGACTGGGAACAAAGAGTGACTTTATGGGTTCAAACTTTGGCCCAAGTTCAACAAATGTTATGGGAGGAGGTTAGTCAATACCAAGTGTTCAACTGCGACTTGTTTTATTAACCACAAGGTAGAAAAGACAAAGGCACCCTCAATAAATTTTGAACTCAAAACGAAAAAAACCTGAAGAAATGACACGAAGAATTACGATGTCCCCTTAATTCATTAATACCGAGCAGCATCTGTAGCGAGTTGAAAGAAAATGGTAGTGGGATTATTATTGTCCTAGCGGATATTTAGTCTGAAATTCCAATCCACTTCAGGTTCGCCGTTGGATATTTCGGCATATAACGCTGTATAATCTTGAAATGTTATATAAAGTCTATGTATAATTTTTATCTACCCTGTATATTTTTATACATGTTCGAAGGGTGCTGAAAAGTTCCTGGCTTTGGGTAAAGAAAACACAAGAGGATCAGTTAATTATGATTTTTTTCAACATATTCCCCTCTCAGATTCACACACTTATTGCAGCGGTCCTTCAGCTTTCCTAAGTGCTGTAAAAGGACGAAGATTGGACTTCCATCCAGGTCTTTTGCGATACCCTTAAAGCCAGGAAATTTTCAGCACCCCCTCATATGCTGTTGTTATATTAGCAGACATCTCAGTTGCAAAAACAGAGTCCAATTCGTAGCATGTCGTAGATTCGATCTACGGATCTCCGGGTTATGGGTCCAACGCGAGTTCACTCAACAAAATTTTATGAAAAGTATAATGCATAATTTCTTTTGTTGTTTGTTCTGAATGATATTACTTCTATTACATCATTCGTCGTATATCATTTACTTATTTATTTATTTATTTCTATGCATTGGACTGTGTCAAATGTGCGAAATATATTAACTACACAATACACACTGCAATACTGGGATGTTAATTTACTTAGTGAAAGGCGACATTTCACTCTGCCGATAATCCGAGAGTCACCTTTGACAAACCACATGCACAGATCTATGCTTTATAAATTTGCCATTTTCAGATCAGCTAGAGGCAAGTCAATTTTATAAATGTTTCCCCAACGAAGCGTAGCAAGCGAGCTTGTTAGTATTTTATTGATCTAAAACTAAAATGAAAGGTCATCACTAGCTCAGGTTTTTGAGTGGATTTGTGAACTAGAAGAGACGATATTACATTAATCGTAATAAATTCTCTGCCTACAGTTCTCTAGTGCAAATCCAACCGAGTTCAACTTTATGTTTTAGAATTAGTTTCATGTTAAATGTACTTTCACTTTCAATTTCATGACGTGTGTACCATACAAATTTGATTATATAAAGTTTGAAACTCATATCATGTCTGGGATATATATAACACAGCTTAAAATATGACTTAAGGACGGTTCAAAGAATGACATATTTCGTTTGTCAATATTGACCTTTTAAAACTCTCTTGTAATAGTAATGCTAAAACAAAGCATTGGTTATATATTTGATTTAAGATGCAAAATTAACAGGATTGCATTTAAAAAAATTATTTGGTCTCCAATAATAACTAGGGCCAACAATACTCCTGTCTCTGCGTGTGGGTGTATATACGAATGTGTGTGAGTGAATCTGTAGATCAGGTTATAGGAACAGCAAAAGCAACAAAAAGAAAAAAGAACAAAAAAGACAGAAAGCAAAAGAAAATATTTTACTCATTTCGCAAAAACTAGAGATTCTTTTCGGGGCTGTAAAACACCTTCGACCCTCACATCAACAACGGCTAAACCTTTATACAGCACAGATAAACAGATAAACCCACGACAGAGTATTGCCTGAATCTGATATGATACTGCTGTTACACTTAGAAACGTACTAAACCATATCATACACGCACACATACACAATCGCATGCACACACATACGCACAAACACACACAAAGTGAGCCATCTGATATTGGTAGAAAACCACTCAATAATATACACTAAAACAAGACCCTGGCTGAAAAACCAACTGTATCCATTCTCTATTTTCTATAGTAACTACAACGGTATCTGCTCCTTTTAAAAATTAGTCACATATCACCTGCAATAAAGCATTTCTAACTCACTTATCTCTTCTCCTATCATCACAATATGTTGCCCTTCCACCGCCGTTGTTTCCCACACTGTAGTAACCATTTTGCTCAATCCTTCCGCAACAGAACATCGTCTTTAAAAAGTTAACTCAAAGCCTATGATTTTCCTTCCAGTAGCCGAAAAATGCAGCTGCTGAAAATGAACATTAACTATAGCAATATCGTCGGTCTCTGAAAGCCAGCGGAGGATAATGGGTCACTGGAATTTTTCTCCAGACCTAAGCAATAAAAAGGGGAAGAAAAAAAAACAAAAAAACAAACGTTAAAGGAATAACAAATATAAAGAAAGAAGTCGTAACTAAAACTATTGAAACATGTGGATTAAATCAACCATTTATGGGTGCGGCCAGTCGAAGAGGTCCTTGAAAAAATTATGGGCACAATTTTACATTCTTGAAATTAAGGATAAAAATAAATAAATAAATGAATAAATAAATAAACAGCGGTTTGTAAAAGAAGAGAAGCCACAAGTTATTGCTCGGCATACAAATAGTTAAGTGTGCAGCCCACTGCATCTTACAAGCGAGTTAAAACTAACGTGATCACCAAATAAATGAATTGGTCATGTTCGCAAGTTAAATGAGAAAACTAAATTTCAACTACAATATGAGATAAGCAGCATGGACCACTGCGTAAAACCGTATCCCTAAGCTACGAGCTAAATACGTTCATGAATTAATGTTAGTAGCTATGCTTATTTTCTGCCAGTCGCTCGTTCGTGAAATTAGATAAGGCAATATCAGATAATTTTGGGATTGGATTAACATTACCTTAGGGAAACTAAAACAAAACTAATCTGAAATCTTGTTGCAGCTGTTACTTTAGCAAAATCTATGTCTTCCGAACACATCCGCTCCACACAGACTAAAATTCATGCGTACACACACACACATGTAATGATACATATATTTGTGTATACGTGCATGCGTATATGTGAGTAGGTGTATAACTACAGAGACATATTTATACGCACATATGCTCTACTAACAAACAAACAAGCATACAAAGCGTATTCCTGATACAGATATAACGCCTCAGGTGTGCAAAAAACTAAGAAATAAGAATGTGCGGCGTTCATGCAGTTCTCAAAATGCTCGGAGGTGTTGATTAAAACATGTGGTTTCTATTGCTGAAAGCATTCTCAGACTTCCGTCGAGTGTTACTCATGTGCATATATTTGATACAAAGAATACATACATACATACATACATACATACATACGTACGTACGTAAATACATACACAGGTATACATACATATGTGTTAGTGTGTGCGCGCGCGTGTGTAGAACTCTCTTTCAATGTATGCACAACAAATATTGAATTGAGGGATCTCTCAATACTCTTCCCAACACAGTAGCATATTTATATTATTTCTATAAGGAGATTTTATGCCGATAGTGAATTCGAATTTTCGGCAATGTAACCATCACCGATACAGACTCCTTAACCAAAACTTCGAAGTAAGTGCTATCCACATTCTGATATAAAAGTAATAGATATGTGTGGGTTGGCGCCGTGTGTTGGTGTTGTGTGTTGGCGTTGCATGCGCGCATGCGCGCGTGCGTGAGACACCTAGGTATGTTTCGTCCGTGAACTTGGTTTATTTGCTATGATTATATACATACATATATGCATAGGAGTAACTGCATCTCTATGGCCCTATCTTCTTAAAATAGCAGTCAGATCTTTCTCGCTTATATGTTACTGTCTCAAATAAGGAAAGGACTCAAAAAATAACATGCTTAGTATGTCCTTTGATTAATATTAATCCTTCAGCTATTTAATGTTTTTTTAGCCTGCAATCACCTATATTACTGATTCTGCTCTTATCATTTTCAAATTGTTACACTACATACTAATAGAGTGAATGATATCTGCGCAAATTATTTTTTCTCGTGCACTATCTAGCTCGTGAATTATTTGCTCCGTATTGGAATTATATGTATATATATATATATATAT
>NC_068993.1:41750837-41752265 GCF_001194135.2 Octopus bimaculoides | reverse complement strand
ATATATCACCTTGGAATCCTCTGTGTAGTTGGTTGATCCACTACTCAGGAAGAGACTATTCTAGAGTACGTCCTGTCTGGTCTTCGAAACGTCTAGATAGAATAGAGACAGCTGATGAAGGGATATTCCAAGGGGCTTTCCGTTTTCCTATGTGTTCGTTCCGTTGTCTGTAGTTTATTGTTCTAACGTCCTGTACCCTGATATGCATGTATATGCACATGTAGATGTAAGTATGTACATATATGTGTGTATACATGTATATATATTCTTTGTATTATTATTATATATATATATATACAGGGTGAGGTGTATAAAGTATCGTCTAAATTACGCAAAAATGAAAATAACACTGACATTGCATTTTAATAGATATATTTACCAACATTACATTAAAATACCTTGAAATAATACAGAGTAAAGATATCCAATAAAATCGCCATTGGCTTTAACCACGGTCTCCAGACGACTTCGGAGTTTGCTATAACTTTTCTGGACCGTCTTCTTGTTTAAGTTGGTGAATGCTGCCATAATCCTTACCTTCAGTTCATCTTTGTTGTTATAAGAAATTTTGTTGGTCTCTCGCCCAACTGCATCCCGCACATAATAATGAAGGGATTTGCAATCTGAGGAGATAGGTGGCCAGATGTTAGGAGTGATGTGGTCGTAGAAACTGTCTGATAGTCATGACTGGATTCTTCTGCTTGTGTGGCATGGTGCAGAATCCTGTTCTCGGACATAGGGTCTTCCAATACCCACCTTCTTGACCCAGGGCAGCACTACCTCCTCCAGGCACTTGATGTAGGTTTCCTTGTTGAGTGTGAGGCCGTGTGGGAAGATGAATGGAGGCATAACGTCTCCATTACGAATGATCACTCCAAACACCATGATGTTGACCGGATGCTTGATTTTTATCACTCTCGATACATGTTTTGGGGACACGGCAAGCCGACTACAGAATGTCTTCATGCACTACTTGCCTGATAAAAAACTCAGACACTTCAGTATTCGTGGCGATGGACCTGATTGACTTGGGGGGATTGTTGTCAATCATGGTCTCGATCTCACCAACAAATTCAGAAGTTCTTTTCTTATCAGAACGAACAGAGTGAGTTTTCCGAGCTGTTGTGCCTTCGTAATAACCATTAGACTCATCCAAATCTTTCCGAATCCACTTCACTGTCCTCAGACTGACACGCATACAATCTGAGATGATTGTATTGGAGTTTCCGATGCGAATGCAAAGCAGTACAGCATGTCGCTTCCAAATTTGTGGCAGAGTGAATTGCGTCATGGTGGTGTTTTGCTAGTAGACGGTGCTCACTGAAGAGGCTACGGCAAAAAATTAGAATAAACATAAAACGATGTATTATGTAGTGTCTAGTTATTTCTGTCACGTCTGTATATATATATATATATATATATATATAT
>NC_068993.1:41749675-41750666 GCF_001194135.2 Octopus bimaculoides | reverse complement strand
ATATACATATACGTATATATACATATACATACATAATACATAAATATATATGTATGTATTAAATATATGTACGTACGTACATATTTAATATATATATATATATATATCGCAACATCGAGTCACATATCATAAGAGGTGAACAAAAGATTAATGCGCAGAAAGCTATGAGGTCCAAATGCTCTTTCATAGGCACACGCACGGTTGAAATTCACGCGCATACAAACAGCGATGTACTGGGATATGTATTCGAGACCCGACAATTAGTATAGCCATTAGCTTTTTAATGAGCTTGAAAGCCACAGGTATATTAACTAATACCTGTACATGGACAACATCTAAGATATATGTATAAAAGGAGAATATGGTTTGGACACTATATCCATCACTTGCTTGTTCAAGTGCAAAATCACATGCAAATACTAAATTCAAAGTGTTTTACAAATGGTGACAGTCAATGTTGGGTTAAACAACCAGATTTTTAATCCGATTACATCTTCAAGACAAGCTTCCTCTTATATGGTTAACAAGACAAATCTACCATTCACTTTCACTAATATTGCAAGGAGATTTTCTTTCATCTGTACGAGTATTTCTACGTTCCACTCAGAACAGATCTATTGACCCTAAGCCAGGTTCATCCGCCATCTTGATAGCTGAGTATTCTGCAATCTTCTTCTGGCTAGTCTGTAGCAGTAAGAAGGCGGTTGGGGGTTTAGTCGTCAATAATCTGACCATCTATATTAAGTTACATATAATTACATACTCGCAGTAGCACGAATCTCCTGATTCACAGATGCATGCAATCGCATATACACACGCAAACACCTGGAGACTTAGCATACACACACACACACACACACACACACACACACACACACACACACATATATATATTTATATGCGTGTGCGTATATATATGCGTTTGAACATACATATATGCAGTTAGGTATGTCTACATACACGTATATATATATATATATATTTATATATA
>NC_068993.1:41747826-41749232 GCF_001194135.2 Octopus bimaculoides | reverse complement strand
ATATATATATGTGTCTTTGTTTATATATATATCTGTGTGTGTGTGTAGTACAATTTAATCGATTAGTTGTTTGCATTCTATTTAATTTTGTTTGAATTGATATTTGTTTGAAAAATATAGAATAGCTAACAATGCCCTGAAGCTGATTAGCGACTAGTTAGTGATGTTGTTGATAAAATTTGTCATTATCATCTTAAACCTAATTAGTGTGATTATTAGCCGTCCTCCTGTGTAATGATGATTCTCCAGGCAAAGAATAATATGTGTAGGAAGTAGGAAGAGGGAATTAGCGAGAGAAAACTAAGAGGCGGGAAGACCCACTTGTGTAAAGACAATAGTCGTGTGCTAAAACCTAAAGGACAGGAAGCAGAATATCTAGAAAAAGAAAAGAATTTGTGTAGAAGTACGAGAAAAATTTGGAGGAGAAGAATAAGAGTATATTTTTATATAATGCTTTTTAGTCCTCCAGAAATGTTATTTAAGCAAGAACTAAATAGAGATTGTATTTCTACTGCCAAAATATAAAGTGAATACATAATGTTAAGAAGTACAACAATATGGCAGTAAAATCACGACTACATCCTGCACGAATTATTTATAGTGTTTTTGTGCCCTTATATATTTATTTTCTCCCTTCGGATGATATTTATTCATCCCATGTGTTACGCTTGTGATACAAGAGATACTTAAAATCTTTTGCAACAAACATTTCATTGCAGATGCCATGTGTAATCAGCTTTGAGTCATCATGGCGTTTTATGGACCTTTAACGCCTTATCTGCTAATTAATGATGACGTAACGACAAATATACTGCGTTTATGTTTGTCGAAGTGGATTCGCTGTCCGACTGTTTTTAGGACGACGTCTACGACAATATTAATACCAATGAACAGGGAGGTAAGCACAGTCCCATTACTACTGTACTGAGGCCAAGAAATACTATATAGCTTTCAGTCCTGAAAAGGTAAAACGTAATAAAATAACAAGATCTATAGATTTAGAATGTTAATGCAAGAATAGCTAAATATCTCTGTTGAAACCAAGAGTGTAAAACTGAATAAAATC
This sequence comes from Octopus bimaculoides, assembly GCF_001194135.2. NCBI lineage: Eukaryota > Metazoa > Mollusca > Cephalopoda > Octopoda > Octopodidae > Octopus > Octopus bimaculoides. The sequence continues at coordinate 41,748,166 of NC_068993.1, read as the reverse complement.
GGGGAACTTTACTAAGTAGTGGAGTTCGGTTTATCAGAAATAAGCAACACTAAAGCAACACTAAAGAAACAGAAAACTGATTACAGGTATCTCTAAGACTTCTCACTCACTCACTCACTCACTCACACACCAACTCACTAACTCTCTCTTTCTCGTTTACATTACGGGGATGTAAACACACCGGCATTGGTTGTCAAGCGATGTTGGGGGGGGGACAAACAGAAATACACACACACACATACATACATACATACATACATACGTACATACATACATACATACACACGCACACACAAATATATATATATAAATTTATATATATATATATATATATATTTGT
>NC_068993.1:41746118-41747429 GCF_001194135.2 Octopus bimaculoides | reverse complement strand
ATATATATATATATATATATACAGGGTGCGTGAGGTATTTGATTACAGATTTATGTTTATAAAATAAAAATAAAAACAGATATATAGTAACAGATAATAATGCTATGTGTATAATAAGAAACCTTCTTTTCTATAATGTTATTCTCTAAAGCCACCTTCAGCAACTGCTTTTATATGAGGTTTAAATCTTCTACATGCTCGAATCAAGTGGTACTGGTTCATTTTGTACATTAGTTTGACTAAGACAGCTACCAAAGAATCTTTGGTATTATGAGCGTGTTCATTAACCTTTCTCTCAACAACGCTCCACACGGAATAATCCAATGGACTGAGATCTGGGGAATTAAGAGGCCAAACGGTAGGTGTTATGTGATCACGAAAATATTTAGCCATCCACTCCTATGTTACTAGAGCCATGTGTGATAGTGCAGTGTCATACTGAAAAACGTATGGCCTTCCATTGTATATACTGTCTATCCAGGGCTTAACAATTATTTCCAGGACCTCAATGTAGGCGGCAGAGTTAACTCTAAGGCATTATGGAAAGAAATAGGGAGGCATTACATGTCCTTCATTGCTGAAAACCTCTACATCTATGACAGTTTCAGGTAATTTTGTATGCATGACACTTGCAACTTCAGAAAGGTCAGTACATAACCATCTGTCATTTCTTCTGTTAATTTTTGATCGTGGTCGAAGTTTTTCTCGTTTGAGAAAAACCAAATCAAATCTGCTGGATTTTTCAGTTTGTTTAAGAACCTTTTAGATCTGATGTAGTGATTTTCTTTTGCATTTGCTGACAAATTGACCTTTCCTCATCCTATAATACCTATATCTGATGTCTTCGTGAACAACATTTCTGACCGTTCCTTCTGACACATGGAGATCTTTTACAATTGATAGAGAGCTTTTGCAATTGACCTCATGGACTTTCTGGGATTGTATTCAATGGTCTGTTTAACTTGCTGGATAAATTCAAGTGTTCTAATGCTTTCAGAGCATTTTGAATGCTTTTTATGCTTTGATACTGGTGATACGATTCCATCCTCAGTCTCTACATCTTTACAAACTTTGTAGACGAAATATCTGGCAATTTTTAAGAATCGAGATATTTCCAAATCGTTATGCTCAACCTGCATAACCACAGTAAAAGCATGCCTCTTCATTTCTTGAGTAAGCTGAGGGTCTGCCATTATTATTTTCTGAAACAAAAGTTATACAGAGTTAGCACAAGATGCTGCAGCAAAGACCCAAAACAGGTATGTCCTCAAATATGTTACTCACCCTGTATATATATATATATATATATAT
>NC_068993.1:41741748-41745838 GCF_001194135.2 Octopus bimaculoides | reverse complement strand
ATATATATACAGGTGCAAGGGTAGCTGTTTGATAAGAAGTTTGCTACCCAACCGTATGGTTCCGGGTTCAGTCCAAAAGTATGGCACCTTGAGCAAGTGGATGCTACTATAGCCTGGGGACGACTAAAGCCTTGTGGGTGGATTTGGTAGACTAAAACAGAATGAAGCCCGTCGTATATAAATATATATATATATATATGGGGGGGGGGTGTTCCCCAACCATCTCTTGACAACCGATGATAGAGTAAACTTTTGTTCAACAAACAAACAAGTTGACCAGCATCGGTTAATTATTTTTTAATGCAAAACATAACATTACATAATATTTCTTACTGCCGTTTCAGCTGCCATCTTTATAGTACATTCGATCTAGTACATGGAGCTTCATCAGAGTGCATACAAATACATAAAATAAAATAAACGAAGGACTGAAGGAAGAGGAAAAACAGGGCCTCGAGATGAGACCAGAAGGCTCAATATATTAGAATCATGCCATTTTGCAGTGTGAAGTTTGAAGTCGATAGGCAATAGAATGAGCTAGAGAAATAATTGATGGGTTATCTTTTTATGTAGGGGTACCAGGGTGTATAAATAGTAGTAGGATAAAACTAGTGCTAAGGTAAAGCAGGAATCGTCAATATATCTAGAAAACGTGTAGCACTCATGATTTCGTAAACTGAGCAAATTAATATTTTTCCAAAACCAAACCCGTAGATTGTTTATAATGGTGTACTTACTGAAACATTCTAGGGACCAAACACCTGTTGTCCGTAATGGAATTGACCAAAGTCTATCCATCTCTACATTTGGTCAGTTATATTTATACCAAATGCAAATTAAGACCGTTACAGGGGTAGATGTAAATAAAGAAGAAAAAATGAACCAGTAAATAAAAAGGTGTGGGAGAGAAGACTATGTCATAAGTGGCAGGAGGTCGTTCTGTGTGTTTATTGAGCGAAAACACCTAAAGCTCCACGAGTCTCCGGCAGGGGGTGGTGGCGACCCCTGTTGTACTCTTTCACCCCAACTTTCTCTTACTCTTTCTTCCTGTTTCTCATACGCCATAGAAACCGAAAAACCAGGCCCATGAGCCTGGTAGGCTTTAAAAGGGCGCATTAAAATAATAATAAATATATATATTTGTAATCCATGCATAAAGACACATAGAAGCATTATATATTATGGATGCAGGTATGACTGTATGTTTCAAGGACCTTGTTTTGCAACTATATTTCTTAGTATTTTGTGCCATTGCACAACACTTGGGCAAGTGTTTACAGTTGTAGTCATGGTCCGACCAATTCCTCGTGAGTGAATTTCGTAGACGGAAACTGCGTGCGTAGAGCGAGCCATGTGTGGCTCTGTGGGTGTATGTGTATTTCTGTGTGTGCACTCTGACACACACACACACACACACACACACACACACACACACGTAAACTCATGTACTACTGACGTTTTATTTGATATTTTGAGATATATATATTCATATACATATATGTATATGTATGTACACACACACACACACAAATACACACACACACATACACACTCACATATATATATACAACAGAGCTTACTGATATCTTTTGAGTTGGTATTTATTGCGTGTGTTAATTAATTTAAATTAATTAAAAGATCATCGAAAGCCAAAACTTTTAATTAATAAAACACACTAGACTACCTTAAATGAGAAAACATTGTTTTTATACTCATACCATTTTACTGTAAACAAAGAAAGACTGATCCATGGATTAGATTCAGTCAACATTTTGAAAGTTCCAGCTACCGATTAACGTTCTATAATATCATATATTTCCAGCCACTTTTATAATCACTATATTAAATCAGACGGACTGATTTACATAAATGACATATTCTTGGCAGTTAAATCAATTTTATGAATGACCGACCTGTTAACGCTGTTACTTTTGTGATTCTATGATATACTTCAGAATAGATCTATAAATTTTAAGCTTGCACTGCGTGTCTAGATTTATTATTATTGTTTCCTAGCCGATAGATCGTCTAAGAAATAACTGCCGAAACACATTAGAATAATGATTTCCGGTCTCCAGCTTTCTTTGTTTCTAACTATTGGCAGAAACAACGCCTTCCGGGTGGCTTTCTGTCGTTTGTCAAATAATATTTACACATTTTATTGTTAACTCTTCTAATTCGAACACATGTAATTGTATAACATATTATTTTCTCTGCGCTACCTTTCCGTCGATAGATATTTGGACATTTTAGTATTAATAACCAATAGAAAGAAACAACTACAGATGTACTTAGAGGGGGAAACGATATTTCTTTTTATTCCAGTTCATCATTTGAACACTGATAACACAATCAGTGGCTATCTCAGCAAAGGAAGTAACTATTGGAAGTATGTAACAGACTTCGGATAATGGTCTTTATCATGTACTGTAATAGTCTTCTATAATGGCTACTTTTTAAATAAATACTTTACTTGAAAAAAAATGAAATGTATTTACAAATAGAACATTTGACGTAAAAAAATTAAGACCACTTTTTTTGTATTCAGCTTTCTATGTCTTGAAAAATACCCAACAAACACACAATGAGAATGGAATCAATATAATTTGCTGACGTTCGATTAAACTCATAATTTGGAGAAATGCTTTTTACTATGTCCAGAGAAAGTGGCTCAATGAAGTGCGAGAAAGAGAAAAGGAGAAAGAATGGAAGAGAAAGAGAGGGAGAGAGGGAGAGAGAGAGATAACGAAAGAGAGAAAGAGAAAGAAAATGAGAAAGAAAGAGAGACAAGGGAGAGAGAGGGGGAAGAAAGAGAGAGAAGGATAAAAAGAAAAGACGGTTTAAAATCGCTCACAGTGAATTAAAATTGGTTTTCTGTAGTTGAAATTTTCAGTAATAAAAGAATCTCGAAAACAACATTTTAATAAAAATATATTAAAATTACAATTTTCCTGTAAAAGTTACATACTCCCAGCTAATTAATAAGTAGCTATCTTTATTATAGTATTGATATGTCTCTCACAGCCACTGTTCTTTGCATTGCTTTGTGTATTTTTATACACAATCACAAATAATCATATACTTCGTCGGCACCAAGTAGCCAGTGTCGCGATTTTGTTAATAATTTTAGGTGCCTATAAGTTGAACGAACAGAGACGCCTACCCCCTCTTGTCGACCTACTACAATTGACTCAGCAATCAGATCGAAAATGCATCAGCTGGAGGGTGAGAAGGCTGCACCAGCAGTGTATACACACACAGACATACACACAGACACACACAATTAGGAACGTACAAACACAGATATATATATATATATATATATATATATGCATACATACATGATGTTTATACGCGCACGTATACATACAATATGGCGACGAATACAGACACATTGGCATTCATTCTCCATGGTAATGAATACTATCCCTTATAATTTTTTTCCATTGACACAAGCATGTTAAAAGAAATGGTTATCTTATTTGTAAATACAAAGAAACAAAGTTTCTTGAAAAGATCGTAGCAGTAACGAAACAGAGAAATACATACCGCGTGGAAAATTACTATAATAACACTATTGCGACGAAAGAACATGGAGTCAGCTATAGTAGATCACAGAACTTGCGAGAAAGGTTTCAGTGGACTTTCGAAATGAGCCAAGATCTTTACTATCAGGTCATCACAAGTTCTGTTCGAATTTTGAATAAAGAAATCAAGTGAATTTTGAATAAAGAAAACAAGTGATCAAATGTCATATTTAATTAAGATTTAATCATCAATGTACTTTCCCTGATTATCTATGACTTCCTTCCATCTATTTACAAGCTTTTACATCCCATCAATGTAAAATTCTTTTGGTTTCAAATCGAAGAACTCTGAAATGTCAGCTTCGACCTCCTCCTGGCTTGCGAAAGTTATGTCCCCCAAATGTTTCTGTAAACTACGAAACAAATGGTAGTCTGAAGGAGCAAGGTCAGGAGAATAAGGTGGATAAGGAATTTTTTCCGAACCAAGTTCTTCGATTTTCTGTGATGTGATCTTTGCAGTGTGTGGTTGCGCATTGTCCTCATGAAACATCACACAGACAAAT
>NC_068993.1:41738134-41741360 GCF_001194135.2 Octopus bimaculoides | reverse complement strand
ATATATATATATATATATATATATATACAAACATACACACACATACACAAGCATATGGTATTTAATTTAAGTTGCTTAATTTACATGTACAATTCTTACATGGCTGTGTGTTAAGAAGTTTGCTTCTTTCCCAAACTGAAAGACCCACTTGACAATAAATGCCATATCTTGAAAAATTTGGTTCGATTTGCTCCACTAAAATCCCGCAAGGCAGACGTCAAGCACGGTCCCGATCTTATGACTGAATCAAGTAAAAGACATATATGTATGTATGTATGTATGTATGTATGTATGTACGTATGTATGAATGTATGTATGTATGTATCTATGTAAGTTCTTTGTATGTATATATTTACGTACGTACATACACATGGATGTATGTATGCATGATTGCATGTATTCATGTATTTATGTATGTATGCTTGTACGGTATTTAATTAATTTTTATTTACAGACGTAACAATGGATTAAAATATATTAGTGTATTTAGTAATACATGCATATGTATGTATACATATACACACCCACATACATGCATATATACCTACGTACACAAACACACACACATACACCCCCCACACACACATATATATATATATATACAGACACACATACATACACACACATATACGTACATGTGTGCATACACACACACACATATATATATATACATATATATATATATATATATATATATATAGAGAGAGAGAGAGAGAGAGAGAGAGGGGGGAGAGGGGAGAGAGAGAGACAGTCAGACAGACAGACAGACAGACAGAAACAGAGACATAAATATACTCGTTAATTATATTTAATTCCTCCTAAGCGCCATTGCTTTCTCTGAAAACAGATTATGCAGAATTACAATTTAACAATAAAAAAAAAAAGCAAACTTGTTAACACCTATGAACATCAAAATACATTTCATTTAAGGACGATGCCCAACTTTGAACTTGAAGACACTTTTTAAAGGAATTTTCTAAGCCAAAACGGCGCTACATATATTTGACAAGTGTTAAACTGGCATTTCATGAATCTTTATTTATCACATAAGTTTTAATTAGATTCAGTGCTGCCGCTCTCTGGAAATGACGACAAAAACCTGAATTTCAAGATAGTAAAGGCATTAGCTTGGAAATTAGATTCTAAATCTACGTAAATGAAATCGTATTGAGATTCAAAGAGGGAAATTAAATCTGCTAAGCTTACTGTTCATACCATGTACGGACATTGAGTAATGTTCTCTTCCCAGGCACTGAAAAGATAAATTATCGATCCTGCCTCTCTGTACTCACCTCATTGATTGCCACACGTTTCAGAAATATTAATGAATGCTAGCATTCATAAAAATAGAATTAATTGCCATGTTCTAAATTTCTTGACAGTTTTTTATTTTTGCTATGTTTTGATTTCGTTGTGCTTTTTTTTTTAATATTTATTTTGTTTTACCTTGGAGCCTTTCTGGTGAGATATGATCAATTTCTTTTGTTTTCATTGATCTGCAAAACAAGTTTAATTATCCTTCGATTAGATCCGTCTTTTCATCAGCACAACGAGGAATAATAAAGAGACAAAAAAAAGAAATTTATATTTTTTGTTTGTTTTCGAATTTCAATAGAGTTTTCTTTAAGTAATTCTTCGCTGCTAAAAACTGAACCGTCCCTGTGGTTTAAATAAAGTTATTTCTATATAATTTTTTTTTATCATTTTGTAATCGTCTTTATCTTATTTAAATTTGATTAATTCAAACGTTCAGCAAGAAAGGTTCACTCGAGTAAATAAATGAATGAACTCTCTACTCAAATATACATTTCAATGTCATTTCAACGATATATGGAAATTCTTCGGATTCATCATGTTTTATTGATAGAAGACTCCATTATTGTAAAAACAGCAAAACTGCAGAAATACAAAAAATGGTTTAAAGGAGAAAAAAATATATAAGCTTATGAAAAAAAAAAATGAATAAATGAAAATAATAAAATAAAAACAACTCTCATAACCTCGTTGGGAATTAGCATTTGTTTGCTTCCAAAATTCCAATACAGCCCCGTGTATTTGGATTTAACGTGGAAATACATAGCATTAATGCACAATGGATGCATGATATAATGAATGTGTGAAAATACAAAGAGCTGTTAAGATCTGTATGAGATCTTATACAACAAACAATAGAATATGTATTTTATTCTTTATCTAGTAAATTTTATGGAAAATTATCGTATGGATTACATGCCGAATCAGTTTATTCAAAATATGCAGGAAAATAATTGCCATGAGGGAATATTTGCTACGATTCAGGCAACGGTAAATAAAAGAATGGGTTATGGGTCTCTTGGGTTATAGAATAGATAATTAAAAACAGAGCTTCATTAGAATATATGCAACTCATTTGAAACTGTCAAAACTATTGGCAAATGTATGCAAAAATTTTGAGATATTTTTCATAATCGACCATTATTTTATTGCAGGCAAATAATGGAGAAAGATGTTGAATTTTAGGAAATTTATTCTGATGAAATGGAAAAGAATACTGAGTTATTGATTTACAACGAACTATAACATAGAAGGAACTATCGATAATTATTCTACATAAAGAAATATCAATACATTGATCAAACTTACAACTATTTCATTGGAAACAAGATTCCCCTAGAGGCCTTTCACGCTCTCTAACATATTAAATTTCCTTTCGGTGTAATAGACAAATATTCTTTAGAAAAAAACTTACAAACAACATATTTTGCTTCTACATATTAGCGACCATTTTGGAACTGAAATTCATCAGGCTGATTATTTTTTTCTCCCTTTACCACAGTTATTTTAGCAGAATACACCTGCGATGTGTTACACATATTTAGAAATTATATTAATAATTTAGCAGTCTTACTGCAGCCGTTCTTATTCTTGTAATTCAATCAACTTACAGGTAGGGTGTGGAATATCTGGGGACTTTTGATTGAATATAATTTCAGCTCTAACTCTCCGTCCATCCAGTTTGAATATAAATCAAACTTACTAAAAAAAAAAATGTTTTACATCAGAAATATCATTTCTCATTTAGATTGGTGCAATTACTGTATAACCAGCCAATCAAAGAAAGGTAGGAAATTATTTTATGTAAAGTTCTAAAGTTATATGTAAATGGATATATATATATATGTGTATATAAGTATATATGTACGTAAGTTCATGAATATATATATATATATATATATATATATATATA
>NC_068993.1:41732788-41737472 GCF_001194135.2 Octopus bimaculoides | reverse complement strand
TATATATATATAGATAGATAGATAGATAGATAGATAGATAGATAGATAGATAGATAGATAGATAGATATTGGGTTGGTGCATAATTATTGCGGCTTTTGTTCAACAATTTTTATTCAACAAAAGCAATGACAACATGTAACGAAAACATCTTTAAATGATTATTCAGGAGCATATTGACCATCAACTGCAATTACTGCTTCCCATTTGCTTGGCAGACGGTCAGACCGTCATTTAAAAATGTTTTTGTTAAATATTGTTATTCTTTTGTTTAATAAAATTTGTTGAAAAAAAGCCGCAATAATTATGCAGCAACCCTGTATATATATATATATATATATGTGTGTGTGTGTGTGTGTGTGTGTGTGTGTGTGTGTGTCTATGTGTGTCTGTGTGTATCTGTGGGTTGTATATCCCCGAATCCTGAACGACCGTTGTTGGTTTCTCTCTGTTCCTATTAATTTCTTGTTAAAAAATACCGTTGAGTAAGTACCAGGCTCAGAATATGTTCTGGAGTTGAAGCATCCGACTAACTGTAGAGGGCAGTGCATTCCAGCACTGGTGCATTGAAGTACGTAAAAGAGGGACCCACACATGCATACACACACTTACACAATATACTTACATCAATTTACAACGTGTTTATCAATTAATAGCATTATTGTATACCGTACAATATCATTTATATAATCTTCTAATTATGTATTATTGGTAGAAAAACAGTTCCATTTTACTTCTATATAATCACGGACCCACACATCATATTACTCTTAGAATGTTACGCTCATAAATTTGGTATAACTCGAAGAGAAACTCTTCCTTTTTTTGTTTGTTTTTCTTTTTGTTACTATACAGGAACATTGTAGATGAAGCAATTTTTCTCGCTAAGACAACATACAAAATTTCAACTGGTTACGGAAGCTGAATATAATTTTTTCCATTTTTAATGTACAACAGACAGATACTACTCCTAACAGTGGTATAAAGTCTAACACGCTCAACGTTTCAATATATACAAAATGTAGAGGTACTTAGTTTTGCTTGAATCTTTCACCTATAATCGCACTGTTTTATTCGTATTACTGAAAGTTTATCCTAACATTGTATATATTACCCAATAAAAACTAGCAGAGAGTTTGACAATTTTGTATGGACTATCTCCTGCAACAAACCTATTTTAGAAGGAAATCAATAGCTGTAACCTAGAATATTATGAACCTTATCTGTCTCCAAACTGTCTTCAAATTTGTTCTACTCACCCATTACAGGAGTTTCTGCTTTGCATACTCTCTCGTCACTCGAACTTATTTGTCATCGTGGCTAATACATTGCAAATGAAGTATTTCTTTACTGCCTGAAACATAGATATAACGCAGCAGCAGCAGTAGTAGTAGTAGTAGTAGTAGTAGTGGTAGTAGTAGTAGTAGTGGTGGTGGTGGTGGTAGTGGTGGTGGTAGTGGTGGTGGTGGTGGTGGTGGTTGTGATGGTGGTGGTGGTAATAGTAGTAGTAGTAGTAGTAGTAGTAGTAGTAGTAGTAGTAGTAGTAGTAGTAGCAATAGCTGTTGTTGTTGCTTTTGGTATAGGAACCAGCCCAGAATTTTGGGCAGAGGTTAATCGCTACCATCCAGGGCTAGATAATTCTTCTTTCCGATCGACTCGAGAGAGATAATAAAAATAATAATAGTTTCAAGTTGTGTCACAATGGCAGCAATTTTGGGGGAGGGGATGATCCGATTACATCGATCCCACTGTTGAACTGGTACATATTTTATCTACTCCGAAAGGATGAAAAGCAAATTCGACCTCGGCGGAATTTGAACTCAGAACTCAGCGGGTGGTGGCAGCAGACTAGCGTCAGGACCATTGAAATGAGCCCCTTCCACAAGAAATTAAATAAGAGACGCTCCAATCTGGTCAAGCGTTAAACGGCGCAGGGCTCGACGATAACTGATAACAGATGTGATGTAGGCATACGCCACCTCTGCCCGACCCGTCAGTTACAGCTTCATTTCAGCCCACATTTGGATAACATTGGCCATCGTGTTCGTCACCTCGTCCCAGTCTTTATCTACAAAGAGGTCAGGACTGAACCAGGCGTCCAGCAGTTCAACTGGTCCGTCAGTCCAGCGTCTAACGACGCCGTGTGACGGCATTGTTCTGCTTTTCCATGTGCCCAGTCGCAAGCCCACTAACTTGTCGGCGTTGATTTTTGGCCTCTGCAAACATTTCCTATTCCTTTAAAATGATGCCGACCGTCTGCACTTCGGAGACATCCGACACCATGACGGTGACTTCATCTGCGAAAGCCGACACTACTTTCCCATGATCTTGTTCAAAAGGGATGCCCCTCAACTGTTCCGATCTGCTCGAGAACCAGCACAGCTCTTCCGCATCGAAGCTCTCGCCGGATGCCATTTGAAACCTATAATTTTTCGCTGTAGTGACTCAAGCGCGAGGATGTACAAACGAGGTGAGAGTGATAGTGGTGGTGATGGGCAACCTTGGTAGACCGAATGCAAGATACTGAACCAATCCGGTAGATCTGACCAACGAGTTGACGTTGATTGCAGTGATCTAATCTCTGGAGACTGGGTTTAAACCAACCGCCATGAGAACAGATGCGAGTATTGATGGTTAATCCTATCGAAATCTAAATTGATTTGGGCTCCACCTCTGCCAAATTTCTTACCCAGTCTTTCTATGATGTAATTCATGAAATGAAAGATGCCCGTGAATAGATGTGTTTGGGGTGTCACATATTTGTGTCTCACCTTCCAGAGAGTCGACAACAAGCTCTGATCTCTTACTTAGCACCCTAGCCAAAAACTTGAACTCTCGATTCAGGAAATGCTTTTAATTTTGTCATAATGTCAACAATTTTCAAGGTTGTATGTAAATAGATGACATCAGCCCTTCCCTACTTACTTGACTGGTACTTTCTTTTATCGACCCCGGACAAATGGAAAACAAAGTTGATGTCCGCAGGATTTGAACTCAGGATATAAAGAGACGAAACAAATTACACAAAGCTTTTTTTTTTTCCCCTAACGCTTTAACTATCCTGCCAGCTTGCTGCCTTCTCAATGGTTTCTGTTTGAGATACAAATCGAACAGTTGTCAGAGTAAGGCAAGGTATCTGTCGATACCAACGGCTCCAGGACTGCAATGGTTATTTATTTTATGAACCCCGAAACGATTGTAACAACAACGACAACAACAACAACAACAACAACAACAACAACAACAACAACAACAACAACAACAACAACAACAACAACAACAACAACAACAACAACAACAACAACAACAATAATAATAATAAGAAGAAGAAGAAGAAGAAGAAGAAGAATAGTAATGATAAATTTTATATTTTCCCAATTGTTAAATCAACTAGATTGCTAGTATAAAGTATATTGTATTTGTTTACACAAGATATATCTACGATAATACCACCCTGATAAAAGTCGATGATAACTCTGTTAAAATCTCGTTACTTCGGCACACTAAGCAATGCCATTACCCGATAAATAGCGATGTAGTTAAAATATATAAGATTGCCAAGATATCACATGTGAATAGCAGTAAGTAGGGAGCGGACTGGACTGTATTGTTCACACAATTAAAACTTATGTATTGAAGCATGAACTATACCAAAACAGCTTCAGATAACAGCTTTAAACGGAGGTTAGGAGACCACCTCCAGGTTGTGAAAACAAATCCTTGGAGATGACACATTCTTCTGTTGTGAAAGGAGTAAAAATAATTTCTTGTTTTAGAGTAATGATGTTTAGGGCTATCTAACTTCCTTTCTGTTCGTCGGCATGGTTAGCTCTCTGTCTGTCATTCTCTCTTTTCTCTTTTCCATTCTCTCTCTCAGTGTATTTAGGCGTGTTTGTGTATATATACATATATATGTAAATACATATGAACGTATATATATATATATATATATATATATGAACAAATTTATACATATATACACAAGCGTGCGCGCGCAGGCACACACACATATGTATCACGCCTTCTTTCTCGGTTTCTGGGGATTTCTTATTTTTTGTATAGATATAACATAAACACAAATAACTGTGTATGTGTGTGTGTGTGTGTGTGTGTGTGTGTATGCACGAACTTCAATACATACATAAGAACGAGGTGGTTGTGTGGTAAAAAGCTACTTCCTAACCGCATAGTTACGGGTTCAGACTCACTGCGCAACACCTTTGGCTAGTGTCTTCTACTATAGCCTGGCGCTGACCAAAGCCTTGTGAGTGGATTCAGTAGACGGAAACTGAAAGAAGCCTATTGTTTATATGTATAGGTTTGTGTGTGTGTGTGTGTGTGTTGGTCCCACCACAATTCTTGCTTGATAACCGGTGTTAGTTTGTATACGTCCCCGTAACCTAGAGATTTGGCAAAAGACACCGATTGAATAAGTAACAGGCTTCAAGTACTGGGGTTGATACATTCGACTAAAAATTCTTCAAGGCGGTGCCCACTGTAGCCGGAGGCTAATGGCTGAAACAAGTAAAAGATAAAATGTAATATGTATATATATATATATATAGTGAGACAAAAAAAAAGCTAGAAATTAAAGTAGATAAATAGCCAGACAGACAGATAGACAAATAAATAGATACATCGATTTATTCGGATAAACGTATGTATGTGTATATATATATATATATA
>NC_068993.1:41723078-41732711 GCF_001194135.2 Octopus bimaculoides | reverse complement strand
ATATATATTATAGATAGATAGATAGAGAGGCCACTCCCTGCGTTGTTTAGTACGTATTTGTGTAACTAGTTTAGACAAATATTTAATTTTGTATATTTAACGCTTCACTTGTTTGACTCACTCCTTTCATATAGTTTTTTGAAAACCACATTTTATCATTATCTACACATTTATGAATGCAAATAATACATGCGTTTTATTATATGTTAATGTTTGTGTGTTTAAGGAGTTATTGTGTGTTTGAATATGCATGCTTAGACGTGGAATGACCTATATAAATGAGAAGTTACTGAAGAAAAGAGAAAAAAATTCAAAGCTGACCTTGAGTCAACATTACGATGAGTCATCCATGACTAGAGGAAGAGTAAAACTATAAATTAGAGAAGAATTTTGTATTAGAATGGGATGGCAGACAAAAAAGAAATGTAAAAGAACAAACACATGGGAACTATCTACAGGATTATATGCCATACACTTCAAGTGTACTACCGATGCGAGGAAGAAAAACATTGACAAACCAGGGGTGAATTTAGCTAGGCATTGGAATTAAAAAGTCGGTGAGTTGGCCTAATCGTTATCACGTCCCGCCAAAAAGCTTAGAGGCGTTTCTTTCGTCCGTTTACATTGTATGTTCAAATTCTGCCGATGTTAACTTTGCCTTTCCCTCCCTGGCAGTCATTAAAGTAAAGTGCCGGTTAAGTACTAGGGTAGACTTAAAAATTGCTGCTCCTTGAACACTAAAGCAGACCGGCATTACGTTCAGCGGAAATTTTCTGATTTCAGTAATTTAAGCACCACGGGAATGGAAACCGTTTAACCAACCCTATGAATCACAGGGTTCAAGAAAAATGACAAAAATAAAAAGAATGTAAGAAGAGAAGTTCTTCCAAGGTCAGCTTTGAATTTTTTTTCTCTTTTCCTCAGTAACTTCTCATTTATATAGGTCATTCCACGTCTAAGCATGCATATTCAAAAACGGCAAGAAAGCGCTTCATAAGTAGCAGTGAAATAAATTCAAATGTTGATGGAACTTTCGAATGAAAGGACCTAATATTATGGTAGGAAGTATTAATATTGAAAGAGATCACGTGGAAATTACAACAAATCACGACCAGCCCGCTTATAATTTGATCCTGATTTAATTGTTGTTGCTATTTGACTTTAATTTGGCGCAGAAAAATAATCATTTCTTTACGCTTTAGTTGAGGTTTAGAATTTAATTCTTCAACCACTATCCAGTAAATATTCTTCCCCCATTAAGCAAGTTCAGTTAAACCCATCAAGTCATCAAACCATCTCAACAATTTACAACGAAAATGAGTAGCTTATTTTAACCTGTTATTTGCCTGTTATTCAAATCAATAACTTTACTATTACCTTTCCTTGGCCGTTGAAGAACATCGACAATATAACTGTCAAACAAAATAATTTCATATCCGTAATCTTTTTTTTACTCCAATTATTATTTCATTGGAAATTATTTCAATGTGTAGTTATGGCTGTAAACACACTGTTGCTGACAGGTGTGTTATCAGAGAGCCAAATACCTACTGGCCATCGGATAATTTGATCAACGAAGTAGCTGTCAAATTGAAATACTTTTGCAATGTAACATCTTGTTAACACACTCATTTATCAAACATGTGTTATAATTTAGACAACAATTTTCACTTTTCTGATTATTTGAATTTCAGTTTGAGCCAGTTTCCTTCAGACATTTCCATCAAGCCAAATTGATGTCCGAAATGTAAACGTCATTTATAAAATTAAGATTTATTTATAAACCGCAATATCTGAACTGTTATCTTGGATTTGCGTTCCGTGTTCGATCTTTATTTAAATACTGACTAACGAATTTATCAGTCACTTTAATCTGGAAAGTTGATTGCAGCGCTAGAGCAAATGAAATGCGTAACAAAAACCTCTACTCCGTTCGTTTAGCAATGTCCTTATCTTTTATCATTTACCTCTTCCTTTTTTTTCAGTCATTGGACTGTGATTATGCTTGGCCACTCTTACCCCAGTACTTATTTTCTCGGTTCCTCAAACTGAACCACTAAAGTTACGTGGTGGGGTCTAAATAAACTAGCATCAGTTATCAAGCTGCGAGGGAATAAACATAATCACACACACATATATATATGCTAAAGACTACCATATATATATACATATATATGTGACGGACTTCCATGCACTTTCTATATACCTAGTTCACGTAAAAGCATAAGTCAACCCGAGGCTTAAGCAGAAGACACTTACTCAAGATTCCACGCGCTGGGACTGAACCTGAATCCACGTAGTTCCACAGCGAGTGTATTAACCACGCAGCATTCATTCGCCTATGCCGTAGACAATTGACCTATGAAGTTTTCTGTTTCTTTGATCTGTAAAACTGATAGCAGCATGTTAGGTTCTAATTTTAAATTTTCCTTGAGCCATAGGACGTATAATGTTGGTTAGTCAGGTTTTATGGTGTTTAATCACCAAGATCATAACATTCCCCTAAACTGGGCGTCGGTCCGTTACAGAGCTCCAAGCCAGCAATTTTTTGTGGGAGGGAAACAAGTCGATTACACCGATACCATCACTTGACTGGTACTTTATTTTATCGACCCCGAAGGTGGCCTCGATGGGATTTGAACTCAGAACGTAAAGAACCTGAAGAAGTACTTTGTCCGATATGCTAAAGATTACCAACTTACTGCGTTAGGGGCTAATATTGGTTTCTAACTTCTGTAGAAGGTCAGCATTTTCAAGAGTAGGGAACCATCGATTACATCAGCCCCAGTGATCAGCTAGTACTTCTTTTATTGACACTGAAGCTATTAGGTAGAGACAGACGAAATGCCGCCTAGCATTTTGTCCGACATGCTAAAAATTCAGTCATTTCATCGTCTTAGATACTAATATTGTTTGACTCAAGGCCAGAAAATTTTAGGGGAGGGTGTTAAGTTGATTACAACGACCTCAGTAATTGACTGGTACTTTGCTTTATCAACTCCGAAATGAGCAAAGGCAACACTGAACTCGGCGGAATTCGAACTCAGGACGTAAAGAGCTAGAAATAAAGCTGCTATACATTTTGTCCGACATGCTAGACTACCAGCTCGCTGCGTTAGGTGTTAATATTGTTTTAAATTTTGGCACGGGGATACCAAGTTTTTGAGTAGGGTATAGTTCGGTTTACATCGGACCCAGTACGTGATGGTATTTTATTTTGCAGCCCCACAAAATATCGAAGGCAAATATGGCTTCGGCAAGACTTGAAGTCAAATCGTAAAGAGCCGGAAAATATATTGCTAAGCATTTTGTCGGATATGTTAATGAGTCAGCTAGCTCACAGCCGAAGGTACTAATATGCTTAAAATAAATCTCGGTTGTGTTCATTTAATAACAGAGAAATTATTTAACACTGCGCCATTTACTTAGAAGGATTAAAATCTCATGTATTAGCTAAAGAATTAGTTGGAAAGACATATTCTTTAAACATCTATTTTATTATTCATTAAATTTATCTGTCCTTTCAAATCTAATCCCCTTCATATACTCGTTAATTAATTATATGGTTTTAATACTAATATAATGCTTCATTAAGAAGCTCTCGGTTTTAGAATTATATTGAATTCTCAGACAATTTCTTCTGCTTTTAGGAGTATGATTGTTTTTTTTAATCATGTGTTGGCATTCTACTGCAAATCTTCAGTTTCATGAAGGTAGGCTGATAAGTTCATAGGTTGGCTATGAAGGAGTAATGCTAGAACTCTGAAATCTTGCATGCTTTAATTTTAACTCTCTTATTAATAACTGCGTTGTTTCTTTCGAAGTAAGATGAAAACCGACTTTTCAAAGGCTTCAAAAGTAACTAATAGCAACTTCTTTTGAAAATGGACAAAATTTGGCATCGTAATGTTATCAAGTGCATATAGCCCTCAAGGACATTCATGCTCCAGCTTTGTCATCAGTGCGAAAGTGGATAGCTGAATTTAGGAGGGGAAAGGCCGTTTTTGAAGATGACCCAAGGTCTGGGTATCCTGCAACAGCCTTCACCGAGCAAAATAATGGATAATAAGTGATTGTTTATAAATAAATCAACAGCCAATGCTGATAGCATGTCTCGTGAGAGAGTTGAATATATTCTGCACAATGAACTTGATACGACGAAGGTTTCTGCTCGGTGGGTGTCACATCCTCTGATGCTTCACCAAAATCACACCAGGTTGATCACATCATGGGAAAACCTGACATAGTTTGAGGCAGAAACATAACCGTTTCCTAAGCGAAGATGGGTGTTGGAGTCATAACTTTGAGCCAGAAACAGAGAGATAATCCACACAGTAGAAACACCCCATCTTATCTGCTTCAAAGAAGGCCAATGTCGTGTCAAGTGCAGGGAAGGTGATGGCTTTAGTCTTACGCGATGCAAAAAGCATCGTGTTCATTCACTATCTTCAAAAGGGCCATATCAACAACGGAGTGTGCTATGCCAACTTGCTGAGACAGTTTCGAAAGGCTATGAAGACCATACACCCAGGAAAACTAACTAAAATGTATTTTTTGTCAGCACAATGCCAGCACACACATCCTTGATTTCCATGCCTGCTTCTCATGACTGTGGCTTTGAAATAGTTGAGCACCGTGTTCATGACTGTGGCTTTGAAATAGTTGATACTCCTGATTTGTCCCCACCTTATTATCATCTGTTCCCCAACATGTAAAAACAATTGGCTGGAACCAGTACCGTAGGGGAGATGACATCATATGTGCTGTTGATGGTATTTTTTTAGCTGAGAGTTACTTCATCAAAATGATCCAAGCACTGCAACACCGACAAAAGAAGTGTATGGATCACAAGGTGTCACTGCTGAAAGGTAAATCTCATTTGATAACATTCCCTGCGAGCATGCTTGATCAGCCTATAACATTTCCAGCCGACCTTCGTAGGTATCCATTCAAATACCCAACGGATACCCTTTACCAACCGATAATTAATTCATTCAGTGTTTGGTACAAAGTCAGCACTACTAGGATGAGGATGCAAGTCGATTACATCGACCCCACTACTTGATTGGTACTTTATTTTATCGAACCCGAAAGGATGAAAGGTAAAGTCGGCTTCGGTGGTATCCACCGGACATATAATGAAATCAATCGACAAACCGATTCACCAACCAGCCAGCCAGCCAGCCAGCCAGCCAACAAATAAACCAATCGGTCAACCCACCAAGCAAGTAAGCAAGCAGGCAAGCAAACAAGCAACCAGCCAACAGCCAACAGCCAAACAAACGAACCAAATAACCAATCAACCAAGCAATTAGGACTTGCTTTAATTTAACTTTAGGATCGGCAGCCAAACGTAATTACTTTTCATTGCAAAGAATCAATGAAGTTAATTATGCATTAGGATTAAATGTTTAGAATTACATTCTCATATATACATGTATATGCATGAGTACACAGACACAAGCACATATACATACATACATACATACATACATACATATATATATGTTATGTGTGTGTGTGTATGTGTGTGTATATATATATCTGTATATATATATATATATATATATATATATATATATATATATATATATCATGACATGATAGAGATGCTTTTCTGATTAGTATTAGATCAAAGATTCTGAAAAAGTTTTTCACGTCTATTTCTTTACATATTGGTTACAAAATTTGGCACAAGACCAGAAATTTCTGGTTGATTACATCAGTCCCAGTACTCAACTGGTAGCTATTTTATCTATACCGATATGATGAAATGCAAATTCGACCTCGGCGGAATTTGAACTCAGGACGTAAAGACGGACGAAATGCCGCTAAGCGTTTTGCTTGGCTTGCTAACGATCCTGCCAACTCGCCATCTTCCATTTCTTTATAATATTCAATGGAAAGCGAAATAACTTACATTATATCAGTTCACTTGTCGAAGTTATTAGTTTTAGAAATCATTATTAGCTTCTGTAATCCCGATGCGATCATTTGTTTTATAACGACTCATATTCAGCATATTTTCGCTAGTGTTTTTCTGGTGCATAATGGTTTGTCAAAGTTATGTCAATGTACCGATGTATTCTTTTATGTATGATGTTGTTAATAGCATGGGGTTTATCTAGTTTTAAATGCACTGCTTTCACAGAAATTTCTGTTCGCTTTACTACATGCATCCTCCATTAAGTTTCCACTAAATATAAAAGTAACTTCAACCCTCCTCTTGATGTATCCAGTAGATGGATGGGAGAAAGACCAAGTCAGCGTAGAAAAGCTTTCGATCTCAACTGTAGTTTCCTAATTTAGCACACGTTTCTCTAATAACCAAGAGCAGAGAACATTCAGCACCCATGACCCCTCACATGGCCACCATGACAGTATAGAGAGAGAAGGAAGCTAATAACAGCATTGATATCAGGTTGAATTACTGCAACACACTCTGCTCAATTCATCTAAATGCCAGACGGATTACGTCTGACACACAAACTAGATATATAGAATAGACAGAATTGTTATAACGATTGTAGGTACTGGAATTGTTACATAATCACATAAATCACAAGACGACTGTGTTTTTCTTTTACATTATATAACTAACGATTTTCTTATAAATTATGTATTAACCCCTATAACACATGTCTTATACAAATATGTAAACATAGTTATTATACATAGTCACGTCTTTAACAGGTTAATTTACCCAATTATATTTTCTCGAATATCAAAGAGTTCTTACTGAAAGTATTGCATATTCAGATACGTCAGAACTATACAATATTCATTAATCATGTGTTGAGCAGATCACGAGAGAATCTCAAACTTCAGTAAAGCAGTTGATCAGCTTGTAAAGTTTCAGAACTCGTCTAGTTTATAGCATTTGATATTGTAACACTATCTTGTACAATATTCTACCGAATTGTAACCCTGTAAAATTCAACAAATCCTTGCAGATTCACTGCTTTTACAATTAATGACCGTTTACTGTTGAATTGATTTGATTGGTTGGTCCACGACATAGCAGCAAACCTGAATTAAAGCAATTCCAGGTTTTATGAGAATCTAAGAAACCAACTCTTCGCCTCTTTTATGGCTATCCATAAACTTCAAATAAGAAGTCCTCTGAAGTTAGATTCTTTGTCATACACTAGCTTATTTGAAACCTTCGAAGCACATCAATTATACGGTTATTCGTTTTGTCAGAATCGACCTATTCTTTTCATCTTCTTGGGCTTGGAAAATAATAAAGTTAACTGCTCAAACAACTATATTACTCAGACGTTAAATTGATGCGAGATATGACTGACGGCGAGAACTGAGCCTGATGTTGTCTGTATATACAGCTTTTAGTTAATACTACTATTCAAAATTGTTATGATCTTATCTATTTCTTTTACACCCAACACCGTTCGACTAGATATTTGCTGCATATCATTTATTTCGCAAATCTTGCTTGTCTTTCGTTGTTTATATTTGTGACAGCTACATTATTTTTGCTCCGAAACGTAGCTTTCTTGAACTAGATTAACAACCAATGTCCTTTTGTAATCTGATTCAGTATTACTATTATGAAGATCTTGAAATAGACTTTAATAAATACAAATATAACGGATTCTGCAAAACTATTCTGCTAAAGTAAATTATGTTGAAAAATAAGTAAATTAGATTTATCAGTTGAAATACACTCTTCATATTCAAATAATTACATCAACATTAACCGCACAATTCTGTCGTTATTGCCACTATAGCCGTACCAAGGTGACTGTACACATGACGTGGACTACTTTACAGCCACATAGTTTCCGTTTCGATCCCACTGCGCAGCTCTTCTGACAAATAATTTTATGAACGAAATTCGACAGATGGAAAATATTTATTCAAATGTTGTTGTGCATACATACATACATACATATATACATACATACATACACATATGCATATATGTGTGTGTGTGTCTGTGTGTGTGCGTATGTGTGTGTGTGTGTTTGTGTGTGTGCATATATATATGTATGCATGCGTGCTTATATGTAATATACAAATGTGTGTGTATATATATATATATATATATATATATATATATATATGTGTGTGTGTGTCAAAAATAAAGAGTGCGTTGCGTTACGTGAATATTTTCAGAAATCAAACATATATAGTAATGAGCAAACGGACGGACCGACATACTAAATGTACTGAATGCACGGACGCAAAGACGAGCGAACAGACACAAGTCACAAATTCCTCATCAGATATCGGCCGGGGCATCGAGCGCAAAATCATGCAATTATCGATAATATTGCATCTACCCCGAAAGCAACCAACAAGTTTTCTCTCCCCAACCCCGTCTCTCTCTCTCTCTCTCTCTCTCTCTCTCTCTCTCTCTCTCTCTCTCTCTCTCTCTCTCTCTCTCTCTGTATATATATATATATATATATCACACCAGCGTGGTTGTTTGATAAAATGTTTGGTTCTCAAACATGTTGTTCTCGGTTCAGTCCCATTGTATGGCACCTTGGGCTAGTGTCTTGTACTACAGTCTCTGACCGACCAAAGCTTTGTGAATAGAATGTAGACAGAAACTGAAAGAAGCCCGTCATATATATATATAGATGATTCGGCAAACGATACTGATAGAAGTACCAGACTTAGCATAAGCAAATACTGCGTTCGATTCATTCGACTAAAATTTTTTCAAAGTGTTTTCCCAGCATGGCCGCAGTCTAATCACTGAAACAAGTAAAAGTTATATTTCCTGCTTATATGTATATATACTCATATAGTATTAAGATGGTTGCAACTCTATTTCAAGCGATAATTTTCTCTAAACTGAGCATTTTGGATGTCGTTTTTCAGTCCTGCTCGAGACATCTACTATTTTGTACAGATGTTCCAATGCCCTTCAGATGTTTTACAATATTGTATGGAAGAACCTTTATATGAGATTTATAGATCTTCTGCTAATGGAGGAAGAGTTGCTTGTTAACGTGGTTCCAAGACTATTTCATTCGTATTTTCCAACATCATGATAGATCTGCATGTATGTGAGCATGTGTACAAGTATTTGTAGTCAGTGACTGTGCAGATCTACATGTTTGGTTTTATACATATACACCTATACATATAGATGCAAGTCTAGGCATGCACATGTGTATTTATAAGCTATACTTTGGGAAAGTTTTACATATTTTGATAGTTCCACTGACTGCGTGTATCAGTAGTCATCCAATTAGTTTTCTCGTCTCTACTTTTAAGAATTCTAATTTCGCAAGCTTAGTGCTGAGGCAGTTTGTTATAACCTATATCCATCGACAATGTATGAATGTATACATGCATAGCTACATATATGTATGTATATGCCTTCGTATGTATACATGTGTGAGAGGATGTATTTATGTATTTATGGTTGTGGTTATCTTTGATTCATATCGGTGAAAAGTATCAACATCGGCGAAAAACAAACAGACATAAAACCCATGCTTTTTTGAACGGAGATAGTTTTTCGCGATAAAAATTCTACACTAAGTTAAATGTATCCTCTTATCGCAATCACAGACACAAATGCAGTGAGCGAGTAATTGTCGCATTGCAAACCTTCAAGCAACAACGCTGTACTTCATCACTTGAAATATATATATA
>NC_068993.1:41721102-41722796 GCF_001194135.2 Octopus bimaculoides | reverse complement strand
TATATATATATATACATAAACATATTTATATATATATACACACACACGTACATATGTGCGTGTGTACGCATGTGTGTGTGTGTGTTTTGTTTGCACGTTTGTGCTTTTATAGTAGCGCTCTTTATGCCCCCCCCCACGCATTGCTTGTCTGCGGATGTTGGTTTGTTTGCGTCTCCCTAGCTTGGCGTTTCGGAAAAAAAAAGATCCGGAAGTTTAAGTACAAGATTTAAGAATAAGTTCTATGTCCGTTGTGTCCGCCACAAGATTTCAAAGCTTTGCCCCAGCACAGCCACAGTCTTATGACTAAAGTTAGTAACAGAATAAAAACCATAAAGAAATTGCTCAGCAATAATTATGTCTACGATTCTAGGAGCAGCTTTATCACTGTAAGTCACATTCTTTGCAAGTGTTTAAAATTATAACGCTTGTCTATATGTCTCTATCGTGTTCTGCAAACGGTCGCAGCTATTGCAAGGGAGATAATAATTTTGGTTTGTCACGGGGATTATAAACTCCATGTTGTAATTTAGGAATTATAAGGAAGGAATGTAAAGAATTCACATATTTATTTATTTATTTAATTATTTATTTATTTATACATGCATTTTATTTACGTAATACTGTTATTAAGGTTTCTTGTGTTAACAATTATGTGTAGCACTATTTCGTTTTGTTTCAGAAATCATCGGTATAACATAAGTTCTAACATCAATTTAAACATTACATTACTAACTCCAACTAATTCACTGGGTTTAACTTCAAAATCAGTGTTGAAGGCTGAATTACTGTTTAATGTTGATATGTTGCATTTTATGAAGAAAGTTTCTTCAGTAGTTCCTATAATACTCAATGCATTTTTAAAAACATTCGTTAATTAGCGTACACATATTCAGTAAAATGATATCATTCTATATATACGTGTGTGTGTGTGTATGTGTATTCATATATAAATATATACATAGAGAGAGAAGGAGGGGGGTGATAGGGAGATATATGTTTGTCGAACCGATAGAAAATAGCTGTGGTGTTTTGAAGCCCAATCTATTGTTGTACATGCTCTTTACACTAGATAAGATGGGTGGGAACTTTGGAACAGTGTAGTGTCATCTTGTTCAGAAGCTGCCATAAGTCTCTGTGCCAGATTTTGGTGCCAACTCTTCAAGGATATTCTATATGTAAGTTACCGTATCTCTCTCCCGTCTTCGCTCTCCCAAAAGCTCATGTGTTTCATTAAGGCAATCTTGTCGTAAGACCACTAAACTGGTTTGAGTTCTGCTATTAAATTGACGGATGACTATAATTGAGAATAGTACTCCAGACAGCTGAAGACAAAGGTCCCCCATAGAACCAGTATTGCTTTCTGGTTCCTTGTTATGAAAGTTCTCAGAATCCATCGACAATTGATTTACACATTGCCACCAATTTGGTAACATGCACATGAGAAGTTAAAGGTAACTGGCCCGTGTTTTCTTTCTGACTTCAAATTCTGTAGACGTTGACTTTGCCTTTTATCCTTTCGGGGTCGATAATATAAGTGCCATTTGAGAACTGGGGGTAGATGTAATCGACTTAACCCCTCCTCTGAAATTTCTACTTTGTGCCATAAAACCGAAACCCAATATATGCGTGAATAGTGTGTGTGTATATATATATATACACACACATACACGCACGTTTATATAAGATACATAGAG
>NC_068993.1:41719256-41720892 GCF_001194135.2 Octopus bimaculoides | reverse complement strand
AGAGAGAGAGAGAGAGAGAGAGAGAGAGAGAGACATAAAGACGCGTCGATAAACAATTTAGCAACAACACATATATACACATAAGTAACAGCGAACATGAGACCACACAAAACTAACAAATATGTACAGAAATATTCAGTTTACAAACCTTATATACACATGACAAAGCAAAAGTGGAATTAAAAGAAGGAAGTGACAGCAAACGGTGAGTGTCTACATGCATCATAACAGTGTTCATTCATCCCTAAAACTTTCACACACCGGCGTCATTCACACATGACCTAAATGTTTCAAGCCAGACATGCCTCTCTGGTCAATAGGAATAGTGGCTTTGAATGGAAACGTGATAGTACCTCCTCTTCCTACAGCACAATGACGTAGGTACAAAGTATCAAAGATATAGACTTCACACGCTCTAAGTATGAACAATTGAACAATACAGGAATAAATAACCCCTCTCAGGCATTGTAAATACCATTTCAAATCCAATCGTTGACAATATGTGTGTATGTTTGTGTGTGTGTGAACATAAACACAAATATACGCACTACACACTCGCGAACATACATGCATATTTGCATAAGTTTCTATCTAACAATCACTTGGCATACATACGTATACTTACATATACGTATAGAGATAGATAGATGGATAGATAGATAGATAGAGAGTGAGAGTGAGAGAGAGATAGGATTCACGGACAGAAGCACATATACGTATGCGTCCTCTATTTATTTACATATATGTGTGTGGGAAAATATTTACTGAGTGGTAAGGAGCTTCATTCCCAAGCACATGGTCCCTGGTTCCGTCCCGCTTATGTAGCATCTTCTGCTATATGTGTATGTGTGCTCGTGTGTGTGTGTGCGCGCGAGTGACTGCACCCATCCGCTTGACAACGAGTGATGGTGTGTTAACGTCTCACCACTTATTGATTCATTAAGAGACAGACCGATGGCATGAGTACCAGGCTTTCAAAAAAGTAAGTACTGCGGTCGATATATTCCAATAAAAATATTCCAAGGCTGTTCCCCAACTTCGCCGCAGTATAATGTCTGAAACGAGTAAGAGATAAAAGATACACCCCCCCACACACACATGCATCGGCATGTGTTTCTTTCTATCTACTGCACTTACGTACGTGTCTATATGTATGTATGCATGTATATATGTACATATGGTTCAAAGTTGTACAAAACAGAGAAAAGAAATGACAGAGGCAGGGGAGGGAACAACGAAAGGTATTTTAGTTTGACGCTAAGGAAAAATGGCAGAGTATCTGACGCTTCGGGCCTATAATGTATATATATCCTCTGTGTAGTGGGTTGATCCACTACTCAGGAAGAGACTATTCTAGAGTACGTTTTGTCTTGTCTTCGAAACGTCTAGATAGAATAGAGACAGCTGATGAAGGGATATTCCAAGTGGCTTTCCGTTTTCCTATGTGTTCGTTCCGTTGTCTGTAGTTTATTGTTCTAACGTCCTGTACCCTGATATGCATGTATATACACATGTAGATGTAAGTATGTACATATATGTGTGTATACATGTATATATATTCTTTGTATTATTACATTATTGAACGCACACGTCCTTTTTTGCAAGTAAGTCTACTATTATTCTGACGTGACTATCT
>NC_068993.1:41715609-41717314 GCF_001194135.2 Octopus bimaculoides | reverse complement strand
ATATATATATATATATATTACAATACAATGGTATTATTTTCCATCGAAAATATAGACACACACTCACACACTTACACACACGCACGCACGCACATATTTATATAAGTTTGGGCCAATTTTTTTTTTTTTGCCTGTTTTATATCTTGATTTAACGGCATCTGGTGTAGTCTTTGAAGTTATGTTCTACAGCATCATAGGAAGTTGTTGTTTATAGAGATGTATCCAGGTGTCATGGAGAAGTTTGTCTATGAATTTTATATTTTTTCGTCTTCATTGAAACCAACTTACTTAACAGAATGCATGCATAAATGTTGCAGCTGAAGGCACCGAGCACTTACTTAAAACCTCACACATTCTGTGGTAATAAATATATTATATTATAAGTAGGAAACCTGTTTCCGTTTGAAGACGACAATAAAATTATCTGCAGCCAGACAATGTTATATTCTCAAACAGTTTCTAGACAGTTAAACCTATTATTTTATGAAATTTTGATTAGTCCTTAAATCTCAAACGAAATATTTTATCAGATTTCCATCATTTAAACACAAACGCAATTACTTTAACAGGTAAATTACAAGTTCAATAACAAAAAGAAAAAAAAAAAGAAAAAAAACATGAACAGATGTTTCAAAGATTTCACAATTAGGTGAATATATAGGTTTTAAATATATTCATGGGCGTAGGCATGACTACGTTGTAAGAAGTTTGCTTCCAAAACATATAATTCCGGGTTCAGTCCCACACCGTCACACCTTGGGCAAGTGTCTTCTACTATGGCTTCGGGCTGACCAAAATGTGAATGGATATGGTAGGCGGAAATTGAAAGAAGATCATCGTATCTATCTATCAATCTAACTATCTATCTATCTATCTATATATATATATATATATATATACATATACATATATACATATATAAATATATGGGTGGGGTACACACACAGACATACACACACACAAATATATATATAGGTGTGCTTGTTTGTGATAATGCTTTTCCCCTACTGCAGCTTGACAACCGGTGCTGGTCTGTTTATGTCCCTGTAACTTAGAGGGCAACACTATTGATTAAGTCCATAGTGAATGGTCGACCCAACACGATTTCCGACCGACTGGAACTTCAAGAAATAGGAGTCGCATTTAGATCATTTAACAAATATATTAATTGTTACAATTAGATTTTGTTTCATGGTCTAGGAACACTGTGTTGTCCGTACATTTATCTGTAGATTAATGCAGCAAAGAATGATTTGATAAACAAACATTACTGGGTGTTTCTAAAATCCGCAATTAGTATAAATGATAGGCATTGAAGATTTAATTAGCAGAAGTATATTCCAGTATCATGGTTTATTTTCAGATATTGCCCGTCAAACTTTGTACAGCTTTCAGAAGGACGCACTTGGTTTTAGGAGTGATGCATGCGATATTAAGACCGCTAGTTTTATTTTCTATTCATAAAAGTTCACAGGTACAAGCGCAGTTGTGTAGTAAAAAGCTTCCTTCTTCCCCACATGGTTCTGGGTTCAGTCCCACTTTATTGAACATTGGGCAAGTGTTTTCTACTATGGCCTCGAGTCTATCAAAGCATTGTGATGGATTTGGCAAACGGAAACTGAAAGACGCCCGTCCTAATATATATATATATATATATATATATATATATGTGTGTGTGTGTGTGTGTGTGTGTGTGTGTGTGTGT
>NC_068993.1:41713060-41715449 GCF_001194135.2 Octopus bimaculoides | reverse complement strand
TGTGTGTGTGCGTATCCGTGTGCGGGCGTATGTCTTTGTGTCTGTATTTGCAGTTTCCACACCGCTTGACAAAACGGTGCTGGTGTGTTTTCGTCCCCCGTCTCTTAGTGGTCCGGTAGAAATGACCGATAGAATAAGTACCAGGCTTTAAAACCATAAGTGCTGGGGTCGATATATTCCACTAAAATCTTTTAAAGCCGGTGCTTCAGCATGGTCGCAGTCCAAGGCCTGTAACAATTAAAAGAAAAAATATGAAATATATGTCTGCTCGTTGATCTTTTCTTTCTTTTATTCTTTGTTATTTTACTAATATCACTTACGTCATCGTTTTGCTCCTTGGTGACGACGGAGAGGTTGCTGGGCAACACTTAGTCTATTCCTTCTTGTAATCAAAAATTAAATGACATTACAAAGCTAAATACTAATAACTCAGTAATAATATTGGTCCAATCAATTAGCCTACTCTTCAGCAAAATTAATTGCTCCTGGTCAATCAGTATATTTTCGGTATATTTTCGGTATATTTTCATTTAAATGCATGGAGTTCTTAACCATGTTTTATCTATAAACCCCTTTGATTACTATTTTATTCTTGTTGATCCCCATAGCCATTAGATATTTAAAAACTAGTTTCATAGGAACTTCTTTCAAAGGTCTTCTTTCAAGTTCTTAACTTGTTTAGGTTGAACTATGTAAAATTAGAAAAAGAAATTTGTTTGTTTGTTAGAAAAAGAAATTTGTTTGTTGTCATACATGCATTTAAATTAAATTTTTTTCAGGGGCCCTTAAAATACTATTGTGGTTCTCCAACTTACAATTTTGCTGTGTGGACCCCAAAAAATCACATGGACCCTCAGTGGCTATTTTGGACCACGGTTGAGAATCATTGATTTAGACCAATGCCCCGCAGCCTTTTTTTCACTTACGGTACACTTATATTCTTTTCAGAATGCAGCGGGACATCTGAACTAAAAATGTAACCAAAAGTATAGAGTAAAATTTATATTCAGATGATACTGCGGCACACCTAACATCGTCTCGTGGCACACCAGTCTACCGCGGCATATCGGTTGTGAAGCACTAATTTAGACGATCACTTTGCGAGTGGAGAAACACGAGATGCCTCAAGTTTCGAAATCACTTGGGAAGTGTCTTCTCTGCTACATCATCCCCAAAGAGACTAGTAAATTGTTTAAACTATTGACCATAGTTGATGGCATAAGAGACACACGAGAATAATAGATGCAGCCTAATTTCCGCAGTGCATATTCAGGAAAAAGAATATTTTAATACATTAAGCGTCTAATACAAGCGCCCAGTAGGGCGATATTTTTGAGATATTTTTTACGTCATCAAATACAGTACGTTGTTCATGTTGAAATCATTCCGGCGTCGACTTTGTATTTTAGCCCTTCGGTATCGATCAATAAATTACCAATCAGAAAACTGGAGTCGATTTAATCGACTAGATCCTTCTCACTAAAAACTACTGGCTTTGTTGTTAAACTAGGAACAATTATTATAGCCCTGTGTCACAGTTTTCAGTTAATTAAACACAGTCAGTTAATGAGTATTGAAATTTTGTCTGATGATAGTTTTGAGAACGTGTTTAGGTTATTGAATTTGTGTGAAAAGACTTGCAGAGTTATGACCAATCTACGAGCGTTTTTGCACTGTATTCATAATAACTACACTAACTTTCAAAAATATGAATTCAAGTAACGAATTTGTTTTCTGAATTGCTTAGTCAAACGAAAAAGGAGATCGCCTAAAACCATTTTCCGAGTATCTACATTGTTCAAACGCTTGCAAGAAAGTAGGCTCTAAGAAAGGCACACAAAAATCGAATATTGTTAAACGGGGAGATAGATTAAGCCAACCCTATATATAATAACTTTGTTAAAAGATATAATATTCATACTGCAGCACAGTTACAATTACGTTTTACTTTGTACTTGCTTCGCTCATTGGATTGCAGCCATGCTTGTGCATTGTTTTGAAGGGTTTAACAAATTGGTCCTAATTCATTTTAAAGTTGGATAATTATTCTTTCTGTCTTCTTTTGGCAAACCATTGGTTCGGGGATGTAAACAAACCAGCAACTATTGTCAAGCATTATGTGAGGAGCAATAAACACACACACACACACACGTGCATATATATCTACATATATATATACACGCTGTGCGGTGGTTATTTCCCGTGTCAGTATATGGAAATGTTCTTTCTTTCGGTTCTAAGGGTTTTTAACTCGTATTTCTACCAATATGGGTACTACCAGGCACACTCGGTCACAATTAGTGACAATTGATTTTTTTCTTTTTAGTTTTATATAACGTGTAGCTGCCTTCGTTATTTCACACACACACACACACACACACACACACAC
>NC_068993.1:41711323-41712347 GCF_001194135.2 Octopus bimaculoides | reverse complement strand
ATATGTATATATATATATATGTATATATATACTCTCATTATGTTTCTACGTAGTTTCCGTTCACCAAATTGAAAATACATTGGTTGGACTGGAGCTATTGTGAAAGACACTTACCCAAGGAACTGTGCATTACGACTGAACCCGAAATTATGGAGTTACAAGTTCGGGAACAATGCTCTGCTTACTTGTTCCGGCTTTTTAAGTTCAAATCCAAGCAAATGCACATCTCCTTACAGGTTTGGGCTTGAGAAAATAAAGCACCTGTCTATAACAGTGGTCAATGTAATTAACTCACCCTTCTTAAAATGATTTCAGGCCTTGTGCCTAAATCAGAAAATAAGTGTTATATAAAGCTGAGAATGGCGTCACCTCGTCGATTACATTCAGATCAAAATAGATTCAGAGCTAGGCTAGAAATGGTGTGTTAAAATTAATTAACAAATTAATTAACTCCCAAGTTTTACACAATGCTACGATATTTTCCTCGAAGACTAATTGCCAGTACTGCAAAGTTAGATAATCTACTATTAGCGTTAACAGATATGTTGACAATCACACCTAAAGAACACATCTGATTGTAATTAAACAAATACGTGTGATTATTATTATTATTATTATTATTATTATTATTATTATTATTATTATTATTATTATTATAATATATCGATGCTGATGAGACCCAGCTCGGCAAAAACCGGGACCCATGGGTTGTTAAAAATGCATGTTCTCCCTAGAAGACATTTAGCCTTGAAACAAAACTACAAATATGTTTGTACATTGAATTAATTAAATTATATGCTTCATAGTGTATAACGTCATATTTTGTTGCTACAGCGTAACAGGAAGGTAAAATCACAATAACTTGTTTAACTGTAACAGAAAATTTCAAGGCAGCGACTTGTGATTCAATTTCGCTCGATAATTTTGCTAATGAAAATAACTTAAGTCCGAGAGCACTATTTAAAAGACACGCGAGTTTCAGTATTACCTAGTTATTTCATTTTAATATACTTTAATGCCACAC
>NC_068993.1:41709514-41711313 GCF_001194135.2 Octopus bimaculoides | reverse complement strand
ATATATTATTATTATTATTATTATTATTATTAATATTATCTATTATTATTTAATTGAACGCCACGGATCTATTTCCAAGTAAGTTTATCTTCACATTGTTTATGCAACTTTATACTGTTTTCTTTCTCCATCCTTCTCTAATTCCATTTTCTCCCCTCCCTCTTTTACCGTTTTCTATCTCTCTCTCTCTCTCTCCACTTTCTATTTTTCACTCTCTCGTTCCTCACTCGTGACCATCGTCCATCTTTCCTTTTCTCGTGTGATCATCTTTCTTTTCCTGCACGGACGTTCAAAAGACTGAACGTTGTTTTTCGCTCTCTTTTCTCTTTTCAAAGAAGATATTTCTCCCAGTGTTCACTCTTTTCCTCTCGTTCTGGTCTAACGACTCTCCATGTTTGTTTTCGTTCGGTTTCTTTGTATGCCTCCACTGTCCTGTTTTTGTTTCCAACTTTGACCCGCCATAAGACTAGAGGATTGTGTCTGTTTAGAATGGAGAGCAGGAATGAGTTGACAGCACGTATGGGTATGGTCATAAACATTGTCAAGATTTCTAGTATTAGTATAAAGTAACTGTCTATAAAGGAGGCTGGGTAGGGGAAGATCCCAATCAAGATGTTGGTTACCAGTTAAAGGTGAAAGACGCTAATAAAACCTATGATGTTAATACAGAGGAAGTTATCATGGGGTAATATGGGTGATTGTATATAAACAAGATTGTTATGTTGTATAAAGATAAAATTTAAGGTTATAAAAATGATATAACCAAAATAGATAAAATGGTATATATACCAATTTTCAACATTAGAAAGGGAAAATTACATAGAATTAGTTTCATTCATGTATTTAATTATTTACTTGTTAGGTGGTTTCTATAAAGACTGCTCTGAGTATTTACTTATGGAATACTAGGGCGATAAATCAGGCTATCTATATATTAATTATAAGCTAAGAATCAGAAAATAAAAACGGAAAAAAATAATAAGTTGTGTACAAATACACACACATATTTAACTATGTGCACACATACAATTGTACACAAATATTTATATTTTATTATGGATATGTTATAAACAGCTCTCATAGACATAAGTAACTAGAAAGTTAATGTCTCTATTTAAGAACAGTAACAACTTCTAAGGGGTAAGAGGTTAATAGGTAACGATATCAAAATAAGAAAACAAAGTAATTAGAAATTATAGAGATTAGTAAGAAAATATTTATCTTACATTTTAAAGGGACAGAGTATTAAAATTTCATGTAGGGGAGAAATATAGATAACCTCACAGAAGAAGCAATAGGTATATTGGTAGTGAGGGCAGGGGGTGGTATTGAGACCGAAGGGGTATTTAATAAGTTATAAAGTTACCTTTGCTATTTGCTATTACATACATGATTTTATAGTTTCACAGGGGTATATACATAGGAAGCTTACCTACATAAAAGCCATTAAAAAATACATAATATGATAAGTAGGGTACAACATCATAGAAAGTAACAAATGGCTTAATCCCCCAAAACATGATGAAGTCAGACTAACGAGGCAGGAGTATTCATACGATAGTAACTACATGTACCATACTACATACCCTGCCGTATAGCTTATAACACACACACACGCACACATATATGTATAATATGCATATACTCGTGTATATGCATATATATATATCTATATATGCATATATATATATATATATATACATATATGCATATATATATGCATATCTATCTATCTATCTATCTATCTATCTATCTATCTATCTATCTATCTATCTATCTCTCTCTCTATATATATGTAG
>NC_068993.1:41707340-41708934 GCF_001194135.2 Octopus bimaculoides | reverse complement strand
ATATATAACACGGCGGTGCATCAGCATGGCCGCAGCTCTAAGCTGAAACTAATATATATATATATATATAGGACGGGCTTCTTTCGGTTTCCGTCTACCGAATCCAGTCACAAGGCTTTGGACTGCTAGAGGCTATAGTAGAAGGCACGCAGTGAGACTGAACCCGGAACCATATGGTTGGTAAGCAAGCTACTTACCACACAGCCACTCCTGCGCCTATACACATATATGTGCGTGT
Source organism: Octopus bimaculoides (assembly GCF_001194135.2). Taxonomy (NCBI): domain Eukaryota; kingdom Metazoa; phylum Mollusca; class Cephalopoda; order Octopoda; family Octopodidae; genus Octopus; species Octopus bimaculoides. Next base: position 41,708,696 of record NC_068993.1, on the reverse strand, counting down.
GGTCGTGTGTGTGTTTGTGCGAATATGTTTGTGCTTGTGTGTGTTTGTTCCCCCAACATCGCTTGACAGTCGATGTTGGTGTGTTTAGGTCCCCGTAACATAGCGGTTCGACAAAAGAGGCTGATAGAATAAGTACTAATCTTACAAAGAGTAAGTTTTGAGTTCGATTCGCTCGACCAAAGGCAGCAGTCAAATGACTGAAACAGGTAAAAGAGTAAAAGAAAATATACACATATATATATAATTATATCGAAAGAAAGAGAGGGAGAGAGTGTGTAAGAGAGAGAGAATGAGAATGAGAGACAGTGAGAGAGAGAATGTGACACACACACACACACACACACACACACACGCACATACATTCGCAATGTTTAAATACGAATTAGCCGTTTAGTTCCTAGTTTAATCAACAATGAATATTATTTGATTACTGAATTATAATTCTCTTAAAACTTAATAATATGAAATATAAATATTATGAGTTTTTTCATTAGTTTGCTTTATTTGCGTTAAAAACAGAGCCATAACAATTTGCAATTCTCTTAAACAACATCAATATTGCCTTTTCACGGTGGTTTATATTAAGGTGAAACAAAATGAAACGTTCTCACATAAGCACTGATATTCATACACTAATACAATTATACTCGCAAAGACCAATATCTACTTACATCTATACATATACATTTAGTGTATAGTGGAGCTAACTCACTTTTAACACTGAAGTACCGATATACATTTTCTATGTAGTTGAGATAATACTTAGGATTTCGCGAGTATCTACCTATTGCACATATTGAAAACTCTGAGTGGTGTTTACACTCTACTTCTTTTATATTCTGCCACAGGTTGTTATAGATACATTACGCAGTGGAGGTTTAATAAATGGGACTACCAAAACGATCTCTGAATACTACCGACCATTAAATCAATATAAGAGTTCGGCTATTCCATTCTTCCAATCCGCCAGGAATGTCAATGACTTTTACCACAACATCTCCCCCTTTGAAATTGACTTCCGTTTGAAGTTAATATCATTATTTTTCATTCTTAAAGGTGGCGAGCTGGCAGAAACGTTAGCACGTCGGGCAAAATGCTTAGCGGGTTTTCGTCTGCCGTTACGTTCTGAGTTCAAATTCCGCTGAGGTCGACTTTGCCTTTCATACTTTCAGGGTCGATTAAATAAGTACCTGTGACGCACTGGACTCGATATAATCGAGTTAATCCGTTTGTATGTCCTTGTTTGTCCCCTCTGTGTGTAGCCCCTTGTAGGCAATAAAGAAAAAAAAAACGTTAGTATTTCGTCTGTTTTACGTTCTGAGTTCAAATTCTGCCGAGGTCGACTCTGCCTTACAT
>NC_068993.1:41706285-41707065 GCF_001194135.2 Octopus bimaculoides | reverse complement strand
GGCGAGCTGGCAGAAACGTTAGCACGTCGGGCAAAATGCTTAGCGGGTTTTCGTCTGCCGTTACGTTCTGAGTTCAAATTCCGCTGAGGTCAACTTTTCCTTTTGGGGTCGATAAATTAAGTACCAGTTGCGTAGTGGGATCGTTCTAATCGACTAGGCTCCTCCTCAAAAATTTCGGTCCTTGTGCCTAGAGTAGAAAAGATTATTTTTATACCTATACTTTTCTAGTATCTCTCGGCCTTTGCTCACAGTATCGGCCTTTCCACACAGTATCGCCCTGGAATTTGAAATTTTGAATTTTTATTTCTTTTTCACGTCGTCGCTTTTATATCCTGACGACTCGTTGCCAAATATTGTAACGTAGTTATTACTCGACTCTTAGGTAGTATTGTTTGTCTTTCGCTCAAACGGACTTTAGTGCGATTTTTTAACCCCAAGAAAACATTTCCTCTAGCTGTTTAACACTGCACAACTGCATCCGATATATTGTGAGCAGGAGAATCGAACCCTTGCCACATTCTAGTGACGGTACCAACACACAGTAATTCGAACTATTACCATTACGGCAGCTTACGTGTTCGGTGAGAGTTCAACGCGGAATTACCACTGCGACTCTTACCTGCCTCTAGCAAAGCTCTTCAACGACGTCTGCCGAACACTACTCTTTATCAGAAATCGGCTAGTTCATTCTTCCAATCCCCCAGGGGTGTCAATGACTCTCGCCACAACAACTTTATTGAGTATTCTAATTCTTGATTGTAAGACTGAACTTGCATTATA
>NC_068993.1:41704147-41706101 GCF_001194135.2 Octopus bimaculoides | reverse complement strand
TGTGTGTGTGTGTGTGTGTGTGTGTGTGTGTGTGTGTGTGTATGAATGTATATATATATATAATTATTTATTTATTTTAACAGTATTTATGTGTATGTAATGGCGCCGCCTACACACACGTATATTTGTATGTATATCTATGCATATGATTATGTATGTATGTATGCATGTATGTTTGTATGCATATATGTGTGTGCTTGTGTTTGTGTGTGTGCATTATATATATATATACATGCAAGTGTCTATATATAAGTTGTTAGACGATGATATTTGACAAGATATTACAAACTTGTTTAAGTTTCCGCTTTAAATAATAAATATCATGATGAGAAATGATAGAAAAAAATTTAAGAGCGGATCTTAAAGAGAAATAAAAGAAACTTTATTTATAATATATAAACGTTTGATGAAATCCAACTGTGAAGATTACACTCCTTACTTAATAGTAAAAGATGAAACCTTAGGATAAAATGGCAAACATTCAGAAAATGATAGCACTATAGTTCTTTATCAGGTACAATATGTGTTAATACTTACTGTCTCCTTTTGTTGTCTTCAAACAGTAAGTTTTTCGCAGAAGCGAATCGTTGTATTGGACAGCTTCCAAAACATGTCAGCGTTGAAAGTGAGATATATCATGTCGTATATTCGTCTCACATACAAACAACAATTTCTTGTTTGATTAGATTTGACAACAGACTTGTGTTGCTTTGTTATCTAAGAAATATAAGAACCAGGAGAAACTGGGAATTCTGCAGAAATTATGATGCTCTTTATGTTCTTGAGCATTTTAGATTTGGTATGAGTTAATAAGATCTGATTAGAAGTATTTCTTCATGGAAATGACCTCACACCTATGCACACATCAAACATCAAACATGAAGCATTAAATCTCCTGCAAGGACATTAGAAATAGACAACAAATAAAGTAACGAAGACAAAATAAGTTAGTATAGCATAAAAGAGTAAAGCGCCTCAAGGCAAGGTTAAAATTTGATAAAATATCTCCGTCAAAGAAGAACTGTATTCTCCTTCAAAGTATCACATCGAAAGATATTGCCAATATTCTTTATTTAGTTATAGTAAGATGGATAATGAGATTATCAATTATATGGCAGCGGAGGATTAATCTTACAAGTAAAGTTTCTAATAAAATGTTCAAATATACTGCCCGTTGGCTTGGTCATTCAGTCGTTGAACGAAGGGCCGAAGTTTCAATTCGTGTTATGATCACCACTTTTCTTAAATGCTCAAGAAACTTTCGTATTGCAGCCACAGAACGCCTTGTTTTACATAGACACCGGCTGAAGTTAAAATAACAAGTGAGACAGAAATGTTTAACGTATAAGTGAGGTGTTGCCCCGTTAGATTAGAATAAAAGAATACATGTTAGAATTTTTTATGTGTTGAAATCTAATTTGTTGTGTGGTAAATCCTCGTTGCTCGACTATGAAGATTCAATTGTTCGATCAACTGAATTACCTGAGCTGAGTCTTCTACAGACATGCGGACACTTAACGTAATGTAATTCTCAGGCAAAAAGAGCATGTCAAGGCGCGCAGTAATACAGTACCTTCTGAATTACAGGTACACTCCGGCCGATGCAAGGTTATAGAAAATAAGATTTGCCCAAGATAATACTCAGTAGGATCGAATCCAAAACCTAAAGATTGCGAAGTGAACGTCTTAACCATTCAGTTTTACTGCGTCTACATAAATCACATTTACTCTCATAAAACAATGGATAGTTGGAAGGATTTTGGAAGGTACAGGTTAGGTCGTGGGTCAGACTTTGTGTAGTTGTGTGTTTGCGCCAATTGTAGAATGTGATGTTCAAAGCAATATTGTCTAAATATGAATAGCTTACCTAGACACTATAGGGACTGAAGCATTTATAAGATCTATCTATCTAACTATCTATCTATCTATCTATCTATCTATCTATCTATCTATC
>NC_068993.1:41702322-41704137 GCF_001194135.2 Octopus bimaculoides | reverse complement strand
TATATATATATAGATAGATATATATATATATAAATTCAGAATTGAATGCGGCTCTAACACACGACTCACGTTATTTCACAATATACGGATCCCTTGATCCATGCAATAGACTTGGCTCAAGTAAGGGCCTTAACTCATAATTACTTAGTACAACCTTCGGGTTATAATGAAGCTAAAGTTAATAAGTTACATTAATCTATTTTTAGACATTAAACAGTTGTAGCATTTTAAACTTCTGGACCTACACAAATTTGTAAGATGAAGGAAAATAAAAATCAATGAGTTAGCTAATATGCATTACTTCTCTATTTCTTAATACTTGGTAACTGGTTGTTTGAAACAGCTGCCAACGCTTAATCTCATCCTCATAATTCCCATAAATCATTAAGACCTTCTCTAACACTAGGAGGTCCAACAGTTGTGAAAGGAAAGTCTAGGTAGGTGATTTATCTCAATATAAGTGACATTATCAATACAGCAACGTGACCATATCAGAAAAAAATAATTGTTTCATCACGACCGTTTTCCCAACATCATCAATTTCGTCTTTTATTTTTAATCTTTTACATGTGTAAGCCTTTAGTCTGCTGTCATGATGGAGCACCGGCGGGAAGGGTTTTAGTCGAAAGAATCCTCACCGGTATATATTTTTAAGCCTGATATTCAATTTATCGGCTTCTTTCGTCGAACCGTTATGTTAGGTGATGTAAACATAACGGGTGTGAAGAGGCGGTGGTGGGGGGAAAATACGAACACTGAGACACAAGCATAAATATATATGCAGGTACACGCACACACATATACAACGGACTTCTTTCAGTTTCCGTCTACCAAATCGACTAACAAATTTCTCGTAGGCCCGGCGCTATAGCAGAAGATACCTGTCGAAGTTGCCACACCGCGGGCTGAGCAAAATTTTTACCACAGCATGCCTACGTGATTTGCTAAAAATTATTCGAAGGGTAAGAAAATATTTAGGAAAGCATTACTATATTATATCGATTTATAATAAATTCATAGATAGAAGCAGATAACATGCTAACTACAAAGCAATTAAACTATTATTTAATATTTAAATATTTGTTCGGAAATCAAAAATCTGTAAGTTATACAATTAATAATTTGCATCTATTTGAATTCTTATTACTCTCACTTTATCATAAAAACTTCAAATTAATAGACACACGAGAATAATTAATAGAATCAGTGGAAAGCTGATTAAAATTTAAAATTAAAATCAAGCGCAAAAGGCACCTTAGTGGAGATTAAAATCCAGGTTAATGATTTGATGATTTGTTTTTCACGATACAGTATTCTTGTATAATTGGTAAATGCATGTATTTTCACCGGTCCAGTCCATTTAAAAGAGGGATTGACAAACGCTCTTGAAATAACAGACACTACACTACTGGCAGCTATGTTTATCAGCTTTAATGAAGAACTGAAATAGTTCCATGACTTATGTTTACGATAGTGTTAGTCGTTATACGGAGGAACAGTGGACAGTTAGTAGGATACTGGAAGTTACAGATTAGGTCCTGGGTTGGACTCTGTGTACCTGTGTGTTTGCGCCGATTGTAGCATGTGATGTTCAAAATAATAGTCTAAACATGAATAACTTACATTGATATTATAGGGAATGAAGCGTTTATAACCTTTGTCTATCTATCTATCTATCTATCTGTCTGTCTGTCTGCCTGTCTGTCTATTTATTTATTTATCTATCCATCTATCTATCTATTTCTCTCTCTCTCTCTCTCTCTCTCTCTCTCTCTCCCTACACACACACACACACACACACACACACACACATAT
>NC_068993.1:41698780-41702102 GCF_001194135.2 Octopus bimaculoides | reverse complement strand
TATATATATATATATATATATATATATATATATATATATATATATTAACAACTCAACTTGACATTATCCCATTTCAGCCTCACATCTCAATCTTTCACTATTTTATATCCTAGCTAATCAGAGATTTTTCAGCCTCTACATCACAATGATTACTACTGATATTTAATTCCTTTTCTAATACAATTCCCTGCTATTTTTGATAGCACCAATGATCAAATATCAATGACCAAAGTTGACTATGTATATAAATGGTTCATATAAAAATTCAACACAACAGCTGGAGTATATCTAACCTATAAACTATGCTAATATGGCAGTTGACCTGACTACATACACTAATATTTTATGACTAGCTCTTTCCCACATTTTGACCCTAACCCTAACCCCAACTTTCTTTAAGTGATCCCTTCCTCTATCCTTTCCTTACTTCTCTTCACTCATGTCTCTCTTTTCTCTGAGGAAAGTAGCAGTAATTCTTTCGGTCGTTCAATTTTTCTCAACTGATCAAGAGACCAACTGAGTAACGCTATCAGTAATGTAACTATGATGACTACTAGAAACAGCTGTAAGTCAAATTTGTTCCACTAAAGGAAAAATGTGTAATGACAATTATTTTAAACTTGCTTTATATATCATTCTGTGTAAAAACTAGTTTGTCTGGAGCCCATCCACGGATTTACAATATGGAATTGTGATGAACGATAACCTTGGACCTTACCATAAGAATACTTAGAGTTCTTCACTAATCTAAATAATATTGTTAGCCTGGTGTGCCAACAGAGAGCTTTGAAGTAATTTGCTCGAATTGATAACCCCTCACTATTAGCTTGCTCTCTCTCTCCCTCTCTATCTTACTTTCTCTCTCCCTCTCTATCTTGTTCTCTCTCTCTCTCTCTCTTTCTTTTTTCTTTCTCTCTCTCTCTCTATACACACACATATATATGCATATATTCTGCATATATTTTACATGTATCATAGATTTAGTCTCTAAAATTGTTTAAATCTACCCGCGTTTCGTATAATGGAATTAATAGTAATAGTTTAGAATTTGAACTGGTGTAGGATCCCATAACCAGACGTTCCACAAGCAGAGGATGCCTATATTTATCACCAGTGAACGACACCTGTTAGAAGCAGATGATGTATATTCCAATGAAAATGGCAGTCAAAGATCCTGACTACATCAGTTTATATTTGACTGCTATATCTGGCAGGCCGGGCAGTCACGTAGAGGATCCGCCTTTCGTTCACAATTTCATTAATTTAAAAGTAGCTTCCTCTCTTTACATCATATAGACCAATCCCTTAAATATCGTCTGCAATCCACCTCGCTTATCTGTGTCGGTTGAATCGCCAAAAGAATTGTTATATGAGTTTATCACAATTTTAAAACGGTATTATCATTTCTGGCATCTGTTAATGCAAAAAAAAAAAAATTAATAATAATAATAATAATAATAAATAAAAAAAAAATTTAAAAAACGAGACAGAAAAACAAACAAAAACTAGTGAGAATATCGATTGCTATTTATATGCTATTAATTATTCCAGAATATTCTATCAAGTCAATATGACTAGTTATGATCATTAGGTTAATTTTGTATTGTGTGTTGTTAACATACGGATTTATTATTCATGCATGACAACTCCTCACTCTCCCCATCTCTCGATCCATGAATTTAAACTAGATTATTTACAACTCAATTTAAGCATAATTTCAACGCTCTTAATTATTATTCGTTTCCCAAGTTAGAGATAAACATCATCACTAATCGATTGCTACTGTTTAAACCTAAATTGCTAAATATATTGGTAATTCTATTAAATGCTTTATCAGCGTGATTTTTAAATATTATATTATAATATAACTTTATACTGATTCAGCGTTAATTTTGTTGTGTAAATTTTCTGTAGTATTTCAGAAAAGTAAATATTTGTACAGAGATTCTGAAATATAGTTTGATAGATAAAATCCTGCATTATACTTATCTATAATGAGTTAAGAAAAATAGTTTCATTTATTCAATGGCAAAAAAATAAAATATCAATACATAAGTGCGTATGTGGGCGTATGTGTGCATATGTGTGTACTCACGCCCAAATCTATCTATCTATCTATCTATCTATCTATCTATCTATCTATCTATCTACCTATCTATCAAAATGTTTGCCTGTTGATGTTTCCACTTATTTATCTAGTTTAAAACGTCTCCTTTATTTGTAATTGCTATAATCTTTTGTTCAACCAAACAATTTTCTCTACTGTTTTCCCCTTTTCTCCTGCTTCCACACCTCGCTCTCACAATCTCTCCTTTACTACGCTCACTGTCCACTCCACGCACCCCAACCAGCCACCAGCATCTGACACCGCTCTTACTTCCTATGACCATCTTTTACACAGATATTCTCCCTTCTTTATATACCCACAAGTCTCCGTCTCTACCTCTCTGCTCACCAGCTCCCCATAGAACTGCATTAACAACTGGCCCTATCTTTTTTCTATTCTTCTTTCCAAACCCCATCTTTTTCCTTCCTCCTTTATCTGATGAAGGACTTTATATCCAAAATGTCAAAGACCCACTTTCATTTTCATTTTTCTTTTCAAACGTGAATCTAATAACTCTAATGAAAAACAAAGTAGAACAACGACAAATGAACGATACAACCATAAAAAAGGATGAGAAAAGAGGTAAGAAGTATAGAATGAGTGGAAGAAAGATAACAGGGAATGCAACCACGGATTTACAGTATAGAGTGGAAATGAACTTGGGGTCCTGCCGTAAGGTTTCGCTGAGTATTTTACTAACCTCAAATATTTTATTTGTGTCGTGTATATGTATTTACGTAAATCTATTAAAGTATTTTGCCCGGATTAATAATCCTTCCAGCATACACGTACATATTTAAACATGCATGCATACATATATTTAAACATACATATAGGCATATACACACACATACACACATATATATATAGACGTATACGTACATACATACATATATTGCATATAAATACATACGTATGTGGTATATATATATATATCTATATCTATATATATATATATATATATATATATATATGAGTGTGTGTATGTCTGTGTGTATGTCTGTGTGTGTGTGTGTTATTGGTCAGTGGCCACCCTGGTGTACCGCCTTGAAGGATTTAGTCAAAGTCGTCGATACAAGTACTTAAGTTACTTGAAGTCTGGTATGTACATATCTGCGTGTGCTTGCGTACGAGTACATATATGATCTCGCTCTTTCTCTTCCTCTCTCTGTGTCTCTCTCTGTGTCTCTCTCTGTCTCTCTCTCTCTCTCTCTC
>NC_068993.1:41697239-41698679 GCF_001194135.2 Octopus bimaculoides | reverse complement strand
TATATATATAAAGGAGACCACTAGGTGGATTGTTAATGTGCTAGAAGAAGATCACATGTAATGCTTCTAGCACATTAACAGTCCACCTAGTGGTCTCCTTTATATATACATATACAATAATCCTTTGAGATCTTAGGTAATATTTCTGAATCTCCTTGATTCTTTCAATGTGTTTGTTCCCTGGTATTAAATTGATATTAATTAATATCCAATTTTTTACCCTACTGTTTTAACTTATATATATATGATTATATGTATATATAGTTGTACATGTGTGTGTATGTGTGTGCGTATGCGTGCATGTGTGTGTGTGTATGAGGGTATTCAAACATCTTAACTATTTGCAGCAGATTGGCCGACTTTCTTGTGCTAAAGTGTATTGAACCTTCACTATTACGACATATTTCACAAAGGCTGGCAAGAGAAATATATATTTATTTTTAACGTTCAGTTAAACCATAAAAAATCTGGAAAACTTATGAAAGAAGCCGGAAAACTGCAAAATCCATTATCTCTTTCTGAATTGTATATAACTTTACAAAATAATTCACTGGTTTGATATATTGAAAATAGAAAAATAAAATACAATCAATTGAAGTTCAAAGGTGAGTGTGTTAGAATTAACACAGAAAATAAAATGCTTCATATATAAAATATTTCATCGAGTAAAGGATTTACGAAAGAATTAAATGGATATGAGATATGCAAAAAAAATTATTTGACAATTATTCTATTCTTGAGATATATTTAATATCACCGCTGGAATCGGATCCATACATGGTGTATGAAAAGAATAGCATATATCAACATATATATATATATATATATATATATATATATATAACATAATGAAAGTGTTGAAAATTCGCTGTATGCATATATACATGTATGGTTACATACGTACGTATGCACATGCATACATACATACATACATACATACATACATACATACAACACACACATCTATGTATGTATAAAACAAGTTTTATTTTTTTTAATATATGAGGTAAATACTGCTATTATATCTATGTATATGAAAATAAAAATACAAAATTATATTTTCACATAACAAATATTTTCATATACCAGTTTTCATATATTACTGAAAAGTTTTCATTGAGAGGAATCTTTCGCATACAAAAGTTTTCGTATAAAAGTTGAAATGAATAAAATTTTACAGAATCTTCTAACTAAAAGAGGTTTTGCAGGAGAACGAAAATTATATTTTACTAATCGTTTTCGCTATTGATCAGCTTATGTAAGAAGTTTGAAGTGTGCTGTTTAATGCATTTTTAGACCATGTGGTAGGAAATCAATGCGAGCGTTATTCTTTGTATACTTTTAGATATGCTTATATATGTGTACGCCTATTATTTGTTTGATATGCATATACCCATTTATTATTTGTTTATATATATATATATATATATATATATATAT
>NC_068993.1:41695615-41696785 GCF_001194135.2 Octopus bimaculoides | reverse complement strand
ATATATATATATATATATATATACGGCCCTACAGATAGGGTATACGTTAGGGTGCGTCGTGAAGGAAGTGAATAGTTTGATGTGCAGATGGGTATAACCCAGGTTTCTGTGATATCTCCCTGGGTGTTTAATTCATATATGGATGGTGTGTTGAAAGGTAAATGCTAGAAACTTTGGTAAGGGAGCCCAAATGGTGGGACAAAATGGAGAGAAATGGCAAGTTGTTGGTGATACAGCACTGGTGGCGGATTCGGATGAGCAACCGAGGAGACTGTTGATAGAGTTTGGAAGAGTGTGTGAGAGGAGGAAACTGAAACTGAATGTAGCTAAGAGTTAAGTTGATGAGATGTTCGACAGATGGAATTACTGGTAAGATGGATGTGAGTATAAATGGTGAAATGTTACAGGAGGTGCGTGTTTTTAAGTATCTGGGATTACATATGACGGCGGATGGCGGATGGCTGAAGAATTGTGAGGAGAGTGAGGGGGTAAGTAAGATACTTGGAGTTCTGAAAGGTATGCTGGGAGATAAATGGTTGAGTATGAAAGAGGTGTGTATAAGGGCGTGATTGTGCCGACAATGTTATATGGTGCAGAGACGTGGGGCTGAGAGAGGCGGTGAGGAGGTGACTAGATGTGTTTGAGATGAGTTGTTTGGGACATATGGTTGTTGTGACACGGATGGACAGGGTGAGGAATGAGGACGTGCGAAGGTGAGCAGGAATGAGAGAAAAACTAAAAATAAAAATGGATAGACAAATGCTGAGGTGGTTTGGCTACATGGAGAAGACGGATGAGGAGCGGATGGTAAGGAGGGTGATGAAGGCAGAAGTGGTAGGCAGCAGAACCAGAGTCAGACCTCGGATTGTGTGGATGAATGGAGTGAGGAAAGCTTTGGTGGTTAAAGGTGTTGGAGTAAGAGAGGCAAGAGAGTTTATAAATGATAGGAAAGCTTCGTACGGAACCAACATAATGCGGCGAGGGTAAACCAGCATATGGTGTCGGGCCCAGCTCCTGATATTGGGGGTTGCATTCTGTGCCTTGACCGAGCATAGAACGAGGCTCGCCTCTTTCACCTGGGAAATGAATGGAATACCTGGTGTGTGTTTTATTGTGGCTACACACTCCTAAAAAAATGTGGAATAGTCCTGGGTATATAATATATATATA
>NC_068993.1:41693913-41695587 GCF_001194135.2 Octopus bimaculoides | reverse complement strand
TATGTATATATATAGAACGTCATCATAAATTGGGGATAAACAATAGTATTTTTTTTTTTAGATGTATGTATTAGTATGCATTACAAGAAACAGGTAGGTTTTTATATTTCTGACGTTTTACATATTTCAACCTATGCAAGGTAATGTATGAAAACCAAATAGGAATTTTGAAAGAAGTTTCTATGAAACTATAATAGTTTTTAAATGGCAATGGGGGGGGGGGCACCAGAATAAGATAGTAAAGAAAGAGGTCTATAGATAACAAAATGGTTTACATCCCTTGTGTTAGATGATCCGAAACATTGACCTCATAAAAATAGTTTGTTTTTTTTAAATAGATGCAATAACAATTTCCATCCTTAGATGTTTTTTTTCTATACAGTAATCCTTCGCCATATCGCGGTTCACATATCGCGGTTTATTATTTTAGCATACGTCGATTCCTCCTTGGTGTTGTTTTGAATTTATGATAAATTAAATATATATAAATTATAAAAATATTAAAAGCAATATACAGTACAATACTGTTGTACTGTTTCTATTTCGCGGATTTTCACCTATCGCGTGGTGGGGTGGGGGTGGAACGTAGCACCCGCGATAGTCGATGGATTACTGTACTTCAAATCGAATTTAGAATTATGTAGTACAAAGCAATCTATTCAAAGACTTTAAAAACCATACTTATTTGTTGAACTAATTAAAATTTTGTCTTTTCCTTATCACCTGATTACTTCTAATCAATTTTTAAAATGTTTTCTACAATAAAATATGGCAACGGTGACTTGATCGTTGATATTTTACAAGGCTACAAAAATTTGATGAATTAGTCTATATTTGTATTTGCTATTTTTTTTAAATGGAGGGGTTAATTATGGTGTAAAAATCGGAAAATTATGTTCATTTTAGTTTCTAAGAGAGCTATTTACGAGGTTATTTGTCTAGTATTAGTGGGAATTTGAATTATGTGAGCAGTACTGATTTATCGTTCAAGAAAGTTATTAGATTAATATCATTTTTCTCTGAATTATATGCTATCATTATTTACAAAAGAGAAAGGAAGGAAAAAAAACTTGCACAGCAAAAATCACAGCACAACCACCTCCCCTGCTGCTGCTACTGTTGCTTCTGCTGCTGCAGTTATTCTGCTGATACTTCTACACTTTCTCCTTCGCTTAATACTTCTATTGACAATAATATGTATAATTGTTTCGAATTTTGGCACATACATTTATAAAATTGATACCACCTCAAACAACTTATATTTTACATCGCTTTGATCCATCATTGCTAGACAAACCACACGCTGTATAATTTTATACAATCACCGTCCGACAGGAACACATCACATGCTATGGCAATCGCACAACACATATGATGTGCAAATACCACCCCAAAATGTAACAAAACTCCTAAAGTACATACACTACGCAGTCACCAACTGTAATTATGACTTAAAGTACCCAGGAAATGACAAAATCTCCAACAGCACCAAACACAGTAACACGGCATGTGTGGCTGTGTGGTAAGAAACTTGCTTCCTAACGACACAGTTCCAGGTTTAGTCCCACTACGTGGCACTTTGGGTGAATGCGAACCAAAGCGTTGTGAGTGGATTTGGCAGACGGAAACTGAAAGAAGCCCGTCGTATATATATATATATATATATATATATAT
>NC_068993.1:41692016-41693716 GCF_001194135.2 Octopus bimaculoides | reverse complement strand
CTAGGCTTCAAAAAATAATGCCTAATGTCAATTAGTTCGACTAAAATCTCTTCAATCTGGTGGCCCAACATGGCCGCAGTCAAGTTATTGAAACAAGTAAAAGAATATAGAAGAAAATAGAAGAAACATGAAAGTTAATACCAGAGACAACAACCCAAACACTGCAACGAAGCAAAACCGAGGGCCCCCTTCCTAAGATTTGTAGCAATTTTATGGGTATTACACACGCTTTGCTCAAGAATAGAGAATATAGTAGCCATAATTGGTGTAAACATATTCAAGGAGAGACTGAGGAAAACCCAAATCCTCGTGCTACAGAAGAGGTGCACATGAAACTTTTTAAAGCTTCTGAAAAATAACTAGTAACTTTTAATATACCAAACATTTGCATCAATTGGACATGCTACAAGAAGAAAGAGGATGTTAGAAATTCTTAATGGAAGGAGAAGAAAGAAGTGTTTAATGAATGCATGGATTGTTTACGAGATTCTGTAAACAGATTTCTGAGTTAGAGAGAGCACTAATAACCAACAAAATAGGTTCTGCATTTTCACTTTTGAACTGGAATCTTAAACTAGCGGGATTAGTCATCGTGGATGTAAGTATAGGTGCTATGGAATGGCAGCAAGGAAGTCTTGTTGATAGGTAACCTCGAACTGTGCATTGAAAGTATTAAATAACTGAACACCTTGTCAGATATGATGCACTCATTTCAAGTAAATGTGAATGAAGGTGCTATGGAATGGCAGTAAGGAAATCCTGTGAATAAGTAAAATCGAACTGCATATTGACGGTATTAAATAACTGAACACCTTGTCACATACGATGCATTCATTAAATTAAAAATTATAACACGAAATTCCAGGAAATTAGGTTTAGAGAAAGAAATGAAGAGAAGCCAATCCAGTTTGTGATAAACATGAAAATACATGGGTGAGAGAAACTAGACATACAGCAAAACATTTAAATGTAAGCAAATGTAATTAAAATTCGTATTTTGATTCTCTATAAATTCATATCAATAAAATAAGGACCATTAGTCCTAATTGTTCCAGAAGTTAATTGTAGTTATAATATTGATTTCAAATTTTGGTACAAGGCCAGAAAGTCCAGAGGCGGGAATGAGACAATTACATCAACCTCAGTGCTGAACTGGTACACCCAAAATGCATACAATAGGACTTTAACCCAGACTGTCATATATTTACCTGTGTATATATTTATATACAAACTTAAATATATACAAATATATACATAAACACACAGTTCTGTAAATGTATGTCATTGTATATTGAGAGACTTTAACCCAGACTATGTCATATAATACATAAATATATACATAAACATACACAGTTATGTAAATGTATGTCATTGTATATTGGTTTTAAACTTTGGCACACGGCCAGGAATTTGGGGGAGGGGTTTAGTCGATTACATTGACGCCAGTACTCAAGTAGTATTTATTTGATCGATTTCGAAAGCCTGAAAGGCAAAATCGATCTTGGTGAAATTTGAACTCAGAAAGTAAAGACGGATCAAATGCCGTTCAGCCTTTCGCCCGTTCAGCCTTTCGCTCGTTCAGCCTTTCACCCGTTCAGCCTTTCACCCGTTCAGCCTTTCGCCCGTTCAGCCTTTCGCCCGTTCAGCCTTTCGCCCATTCAGCCTTTCGCCCGATCAGCTTTTCGCCCGTTCAGCCTTTC
>NC_068993.1:41688311-41691393 GCF_001194135.2 Octopus bimaculoides | reverse complement strand
TCGATCAGCTTTTCGGCCGTTCAGCCTTTCGCCCGTTCAGCCTTTCGCCCGTTCAGCCTTTCGCCCGTTCAGCCTTTCGCCCGTTCAGCCTTTCGTCCGTTCAGCCTTTCGGCCGTTCAGCTTTTCGCCCATTCAGTGTTTCGCCCGTTCGGCGATGTATTCCAAGTAGTGTGACGTAAAATGTTGGCGTGAAATTTAAGCATGAAAATTTAGTATGAAACATTCACGTGAGAATCCTTTTATATATTAGCGTATGACATTTGTTGATACGATGGTATTCAATGACCTCCAGTAATCCTCAGTCTCAGTAGGATGGATATTTATTCCTGACCACTGAAGGTAAGCAAAACATATCGACCTTGAAACCGTGTTCATTAGCACATCGCCAGCTGTTTCGACATTTTCTTTCAGATATGTTTTCACAGGTGCTAGTCTTTGTAGGAGTTGAATGTATAAATGCTCACATACGCGCGCTCGCACATTCATACACACACATAGACACACAGGCGTACGCACACACAAATGCACACGCACGCACACACACACACACACACACACACACACACACATATATAAATATATAAATATACATATATACATATATAAACACACATATACCTATATATATAAACGTATATATGCATACATATATATATTCGTATGTACATACATACATATATATACATAAATATATACGCATGTACATGCATATATTATCAATGCTTTTATTCTATGCATATACACGTGTGTGTCTATATATATATATGTATATAAATATATAGGTATATAGGCATATATAGGTATATGAGTTTCTATATATACATATGTATATAAAATGTATATTTACATCTTACGGACATTTTCTGCTTTAGATTTTTCTCTGTATCAACAAGTTTTCATAAAGGAGATGAGAGAAAAAAATATATATCTCTGTAATTCGATACTAAACTACACGTGTGGTCACTGCCTAATTTTAAGTAAACGTCAAGCAGTGAATTATTTCTCGTCCGCACTTTATATCTTGCTATTGAAAAGGAGTATGGTAAGGACGTCCAATTGCTAAAATGCAATGATGTATATAATAACAACATGCGGCAAATGCTTTAATGAGGTAAATAGCGGTTATTATTTAGAAAAATAAGAAAATCATAAATTAACAGCTGTTGGTTATTAACTTGTATATGTTATTTGAAATAATAATTGGACGCCATTTTTCTCTGCACCTGTAACAACTTGAGTTTGTTTCATATTAGAACACATTCACTGCAGTGTCATTAATATTAATATTTCTTTCCAACATTATATTCCTATTTCCTATTCTACATCTCTTTCTTCGCTGACTTTTCCATTATTTTTCCCTCCGAATTTTTCATCACCTTTTCTTCCTCACCACCACCACCACCACCAACAACAACACACATTCTCTAATAATTGTGGTGGTGGTTTGACAGAAACTATGAAACCACGGACAAAATACCTCGCGGTATTTAATTACCTCGATTTACATTCTTAGTTTGTACGATCCCATTGAGGTCACTTTTGCCTTGAGCTCTTCTGAGAATCATATAATAATTAGCAGTTACACAGTAGGGTCGATTAAGTTGAGTAAACTCCGCCTGAATTATTTGCTATGCATTATCACCCAGATTTTGTTGAGACCAGATCTCATTTTGGTTTCCAAGTCAACAAGGCGACTAATCATATTGAAGTGGGCTGTGCCTTAGGAAAAGCGGATGGAGGCGGTCCAAGAGAGGAAGAAAGATGCGTGTCAGGAGTGTGTGGAGGACTGCTGCAAGTAACGGTGGAGAATAAGATGTTGGCAATCATATATTTTTACATTTACTAAGACCTATAGGAATCTGGGCAATGCATAACTGAATAGAAGGAATGCCACCAGAAACAACGCAAGGGCGCTGAGAAAGCATCTAGGTGTATTTGGATGGAAAGGGATTGTTAATGGGGATTATTGATAGAATGCCAATTGGACACAGGCCTAGGCTTGACCAAGCTAGGTCGGGTCACCTGAATGAGGATGTATGTTGTAAGAGCCAAATAAAAAAAATAGAAAATAAAAAACTATATTGGATCACAGATACAGCATTGACAAGTAGTGCATCTGTAGGTGAACATTGGAGTTGTATATCAACATCTATATCTTTTATCCGTTACTTTTTTCAGTTATTAGACTGCGGCCATGCTGGGGCACTGCTTTGAAGGGTTTTAGCCGAAGAAATCGAACCCAGGGTTTACTTTTTTAAGGCTGGTACTTATTCTATCGGTCTCTTTTTTTTCGAACTGCTACTTTACGAGAACACGAACTAATCAACACTGTTTATCAAGATATACACACGTACGTGTGTATATATATATGTAAAAACCCCTTTAAAGTGGTATCCCAGTATGATTGCAGTCCAATGGCTGAATCAATTAAAAGATGATTGGGGAAAAAAGATACGCCTAAACATTTTATATGTTCAGTTACTACTAAATTTAAAAAAAAAAAAATAGGGTCTGCTCTACGTATCAATAGATCCATGTTCAAAAGTGACCATGGTATGAGAGTTTATAGATCTTTCATCTATTACTTGTTTCCGGTTTGGGTGCGTGGCCATCCTGGGGCACCGCCATGAAAGCGTTTAGTCAAAGGAATCGACCACACTACCTAGCTCTTTAAAGCCTAGTACTGTCTATCATATTGACTGTACTTTTGTTACGCGAACGTAGACATAACTTCACCGGTTATCGAGCAGTGTCTGACGGTAAATGCAAACACAAAGTCGCACATTCGATAATATCCCAGAAACAGCTGTAAGACTTTGAATTTCTCCAATAATAATAACGTATATGACTTGCCTTAACGTTTGTTGTCCTCTTTAATAATTATATATCCTCTATATCGGAAATCTACAATGGCTCCATACCTACTGTTTCGCCTATAAACTTGAAGCCCAGCACTTACCCAGTGTACCTAGTCGTTTAGATCACCAGTGAACTAACACCTCATACTTTGTGTGTATATATATATATATATATATATATAGGCATATATATGTGTGTGTGTTTATATATATATATATATATA
>NC_068993.1:41686231-41687269 GCF_001194135.2 Octopus bimaculoides | reverse complement strand
ATATATATACCATATATGTATACCATATATGTATACCATATATGTATATACCATATATGTATACCATATATGTATATACCATATATGTATACCATATATGTATATACCATATATGTATATGTGTGTGCCTATATGTGTTTGTGTGCGCGCGCGTGGGAGCGTGTGTGTGTGTGTGTGTGTGTGTGTGTGTACATTCATTCATTGGTACATGCATATCTACAAATGAGACCTTGAAATTAAAGCATGCAAATATGCACACTCACACACACACACGCATGCATATTTACGCGCGTTTGGACATACACATATCTATCATTTAAATCTGCACGGCTAATTTTGGTATCGTTGGTATTCTTCAAATACATTCCAACATTGAAGATAAATAAACAAGTAAACCATACGAAATGTTTATTAAAAAAAAAAAAAAACACGTCTTTTCAGTAATCTTCTGACACCTCTTAAGATCGTCCCAGAGGGAGAATAATTGCGTGGATATACTCACGCAGATACATACACGTCTACGTGTCCGAACACATATTAACACCATGATTCGTTAGATGATATTCGATTTTCAATGATATCCACTTCACTTCGTTTCTATGCTAATACTTCTTAGAAAAGCATGAACGTCAAAACTTGCCATTTTTCTCCTGTCAATAATAGACTTTACATTTATATAAGAAACCGATATTAAAAATTGATATCAATAATTTGTATTCTGTCAGGACTTTTTTTTTTTTTCATATAGGTTTAACACATGAGTTCCGTTTCTAAGAAGAAGTAGAAATAACACTCCTACCATGTAACCTTATTTATTTCCACAGTCTCTGGGCATATTTTTGCTCATTATGCAGCACCTTGTATAAGAAAATAATGAAATAATTGTAATTATAAAGGAATTGCAGTAACGATGTTATGGAATTAATAAGTCAAAAAGAAGATAAGGAGATTTAACAAAGAATATCTAATGGAAAGAAATAAAAGAAAAAAAGGACAGAAGGCACGAATCAAATATTGAAATACAGAATGAAATATATA
>NC_068993.1:41679042-41685850 GCF_001194135.2 Octopus bimaculoides | reverse complement strand
ACACACACACACACACACACACACACACACACAATATGCAGACGCACATGTAATCTCAGTTTTAAAATTTGATTAATCTTCATTGAAAATTAACGAATCCAGTCTGTTGCTATGAAGGTCATTCATTGTAATATATTGATTTCTGTCATTGCATAGAAGAGCAAAAATGTAGACAGAGGCTTATTCAAATTAATCGGCCCATTATTTTGTAGACCCTTAGATGAAGGAAAGGTTAAAATGACTTGAAAGGATTTGAACTCAATATATAAAAAAAATATGATCACTAACTAGACAATTTCTATCTCTCATCGTCCCTTCCATTTCATAATCCATAAGTACCAGTATGCACAGCAGACAAAACATGCGTTCACATATATTCATACTGACGCTTATAAGGCCGTTTAGTTTATAATTAATTTAAGATGAAATTCAACTGTGAGAAGGTAACTGTAAGACATTGTTCATAAAATAGTCGGTTTGTGTCTATCATGGAACAGAATTTGGAAGTAGGCAAGGTATGAATTGCAGTAACATGGGAAATATCTAGGATAAGTTAAATGGTTAAAAAGATTCTTTTCCATTTAAACTCGAAGAAACGTTGCCCATACATCTTATGATTTGAGCACAGAATTCTTTCATAAGTCTCCTCGAGTAAACTAAAACGTTATAAAGGCATTTCATGTTCCTTTCCTACACTTTCGCATATTCTGCGGTCTGTTTCTACTACGAAAGGTATGATGATATTCTTATACCCATGTTCCTAATGTGATTTCCTATACTCTTAAATTCATAATTTTGCATTTATCAACGGGTTTGTTGTATACACTTCAGATGTTATCAGGCATTTTTCGTAAAAGAATTTGTCTTGTATAATAGTTTTCTAAATAGATTTGTGAGGTCTTGTTTGTACAAGTTTTCCTTTCGCGATTATATTGTGCAATGCTTTTCTAAATGTGAAGGATTGTTTTCCTTTGAACGCCGCATCGATGAACATCACATTGTTGGCATGCAACAAGCCAGCCTTGACTAGTTTCTTTTACTTTTTAACCACCTCCAGGATTTTCCCTGGCATCTCGTCCCCCTTAGAAAATTTGCTAAGTAAACGTTTATTTTTACATTTGTTGACATATCGGAACTCCTGATAACTAGATGTTTAGTGACGTACAATTTCGTATAATACGAGGGGTAATTTCTTCTGTTAACCCAAATCTCATCAACAAAACTTAGTGTTTTGCTGAAGAACTTGACGAGAGATCAATGGTCAGCTTCATGTTGGATGTTTTCTATAATACTTTTTCTAATTCCTAGATATTATCGATCGAGTTTATTTTACCTAGATATTATCGATCGAGGTAATTTTATCCTAGAGTAATGTCACCAACATACTAAGGGTACTTTACCTTATGTGTGGATCTGTCCGCTAGGTACTATTTCAGTTGCTTATCCCATCATACGAAGGAGAGGTTGGCTACGTCTCTAGGAATACTGACTGCGATGGCCGCACCCTTCTCCTATACGTATATATTATTATTAATAAATTTAAACATATGACTTGCCAGGATCGTTTTTATGTTGGCGCTAACAGAATGTGCAAAAATATTTTTTTGTTTGTTGACGTTTGGAAGTATGTGGTTTATTCTTTTCAGTGCTCAGTTATAGATTTACTTGGCAGAAACACATCAACTTATTTCAAACATCAAACGAAAATTCTCAGTGAACGTTTTATGATATATATTTGCGAAAAGGTGCTGCGAAACCTCAGAGACGCTTTTTACATCTTGTCTAGATTTTTTTTCTTGTCGAAGAGTTCAGTCAAAGCAAGCATTGTATAAATTCACTGAAGAATGGGCATACGTTCATGTTACCTTAGTGACGTCAGCTAACCAGCAATAAATTATGCAATACTCCGTTTTATATATGAGAAGATCTAGATTTTAGAGTCTTTGGAGTTCTTGGCTAGTACCTAACCAGCACAAATCTCATGTAATAAGGATAAACTCGGTTTATCCTTTGTAGGATTTTAGCATAAAATTATAAATCCTTTAAATGTAAGCTCTCCATTAACGTTGCCTCTCAACGACCCAACCCCTCTTCTTCCAGCAACTAATTACCAATCTAATTAAGTAGACTTTATGAAGATAAAACCTTTCTTTAAGGACTAAAATCAATTTAGGATTTTCACAAGGAGAATATAAACGATTAAATGGCATGCTTCAAACTCTGTTATATAACGAAATAGAATCAGCTTGTAATACTTTTCAGCTGTTCCGTATAATTTAGCAATTTGCACTTTATAAAATATCGACATGAGTATCTGTGAAGAAATCAAAACACACATAATGGCTATTCTATCACTTTTGAGAAATGGCATTGCTCAAGTTCATGACTTGTTTACTGTTGAAGTCTTAATCCACCCACAGATTTAAATGATTTCCTCCAGATTCCGTGTCGTTCTGAGTACGATTCGCCTCCTTATGTCACTGAATTAATGGAATTTGGTAATCCGGTCATTCATCAAATAATACAAGAGCATATCTCAGATTATAACATTACACAGAACTTAAGAGGCCTTTAAGCTATCGATAATGATTACTGAAGAAAAAAAAAACATTAGTAGTTGCTGACTTTTAGCGAATTGTTTCCATGATGTGCACAGGCGAACACATGCATTTTAATTCAGTAATACGTTTAAGTGCATCTATAACTGCATGTGAATATGTGTAAAGATGTGCGCTATGAAAACACCCCAAGGTTAATTTTGACAAATTTTTATTTTGCTTTTCTGAAGAATATTTTCGATATCAGACTTCGTTGGTCTTAGCGATGTTTGTGTTCTTTCTTTACATACAAAAAATACTATATTTTAGCCGAGTATGGTTGATAGAAAATTTTTCATTCATGTATTACTCCTGATAAGAGAATAACAAATGTATCGCAATCTCAGTTCAGTTAATTGAATTTTGATCTAAACTGTTTGTAGCTCACAACTGATTTTAATTTTGTAGATTAAAGAAAGCTACTTTCAAGGTAATGCTACAGCTTGGTTCCGACTTCTGTCACAAGCACTCTTCTTATTGTCTTGATTACTGTTTACAATGGATATGAATGTTATCATTTCTATTTTTTTTTTCTTTTTCTCAAACACAGAGTCGGTCTGGACTCTCGTCGCTTCGACGAATGACGGTTTAACAAGATGCCGGTGTTTTGCTTTGCTGATCAACCTACACAATGAATTTTATTATAGTAAGCATGGTTTGCGCAGAGCCAGTTTCATTCTCCCTTCCTTCAAACCTGTACTGGTCTGATGCAAGAAGCGCCACGAGCCCAGTAGTCAACAGAATACAGGTTTTGTATGGAGTTAACTTCTCTAAATTGAGCAGTTAAAGAGACGAATGATTTCATCTGCCTTGGTTCCTACGGGATGTCTGTGAGTGGGGCTCCTCGGGAGATAGTTCAGTGTCATGCTAATTAACTGATAACCGGGACCCTGGCAGGTGCTACTACACTGGGTCAGAGTAAAGCTGGGTAAGTTAGCGGCTGAAAGGTGATTCCATATTCTACATAACCCAGGAACTCTCGAACAAGGGCCCGCACTATCGGATGCGGAATAAAGTTATACCCAGGGCAAATAGAGAGTATTTTTGCTTAATAATCTTCTTGGTTATTTCAGTGATATACTTTTTCAATAAGATGCTGTAGTAATTTTGAAGTGAATTGTAGTTTGTTCTGATTTTAATTCTTGGTTATATAATTTATAAATAGAGAAATATAGTTATGTCTGTGTTACTTTATCGGTATGTTTACACTGACCTTTAATATTTCCCAAAGGTAGCATTCGGGTCAAAAGAAATGGTAGAGCATCAAACTATATGTCTATGTGTAGCTTCCGGGGTGTAAGTAAATTATACAGAGGCCAATATTGTCTTATATTCTGTTATTTCGATGAAATAGCTACCAACAGAATGCTGAGATTGATTCAATCGGCTGTATCTCTACTTCTTAAAAAGATTGGCTTCATACCAACAGAAGAAACTGATAATTACATACTATGGTGCCAATTAATTTGATTCCGAAAATGTCGAAGCATTGCTTCATCTTAAAGATGCTTAATATATAATAAAGTTTAATAGTTCGCTATTCATTAGAATAATTTTATTTTAACTTATCCAGAAAATGCAATGATAGCTTCTTCAGTATCTTCGAAGCAGTATGTAAACAATGAATATTGCACAACATTCATTGACTTTGTCATAATCACAATGGATAATTTTTGTATGGAATATTAGTATACAACTTATGAAATATCTTTGTATATTCTGTAGATTTTACTCTTTCAAATATTCGTATATTTAGAAATGTGCCAATATTCGATGAAAGAAATTCCATTAACAGCAGTAAAGTGAACAGCAATAAATTGCTGGTGTGCTAAATTAACGTGGAAGTCTCGTTTTCCAACTGAGCCATTACAGCACTTCCTGTTCCTGCAATTTTGGGCTGAAATCAATAGAATATAGTGATATGGATTCCATTAGGTGAAGATGTCCTTGAAACACAACATGAAGACGGAGCCATTAGTCGTGCGCTAATTACAGTTGACCGAAAGCGATGAAATGTAAGGTTAGGATATGAAATCAAATTGAAACAAAACTAAAAGTAAGATAATCTACAGAGCCTTCTTGACCTAGCAGCGTTAATAATATTGATAATTACATATCACTGTGTTCTTAATTGCAATATTTATTCAGGCGTTGTTTGAGCGTTTCCTTTTTAGTCATGCTACGAGAAAAGGTAGCTTTATGAATGCATCCAAATTACAAGGCAAGATGTTGCTGTCTTCAACTTTGTATCTAATGCAATATTCATTTGTGTGTCTGTCTCTGTTTTATGTTTACGTAGGCAGTCATGAACCTTTATATTTGTGCTTGCAAAGTAAATAATTACCATTTAAATATTGGCATTGACAATTTCTACATTCGTTTAACTTTCTCAATAAAATAAACCTTCCATCTGAAACAAATGTTCAAAAGAAGGAGCCAGCAGTCCACTAAACTTACTAAAAACTGAGATGCGGTCTTTGGTATAATTGGCAGTTATATATATTTGAATTATTATTTGTTAAATTATTTAGGTTGCCTCGGTTCAATACAATTGTTTGTTCGAATATTATGCAGTAACAAGGTAAAATGATGGTTAGGAGACACAAAAGGTACATGTATATAGTAATATCACATATTTGTGAGACCGAAAATGACTAAAATGTTTAATATAATTTACATAGTTAGATTAAAGAATATTTCTTTCACACATAAACCATTGGAGTAGCTTATAACGTAAGATGTATGACTAAATGCTTTATTTTACTTAGTTACATTATTTTACCTTCAGAATCCAAATTATGCTCCATGATCTAGAAAATAAGTACAAATCACAAAGTTGAGTCACTTTAACCGACTTAAAAAAAACTATTGCCACGTGTCCGTGTTAGAATTCATCATTTCTTTACTCATAAAAAGTTCTTATCCGTATGCAGTTGTGAGATATTCTCTGAGAGCAGCTTTTGATTCGTTCTTCGACTTACTTCTCTGAAACATAATTTAATATCAAAGGAACTGTTAATAGTGATTCAAACAATAGAATGTATAAAGACTTACATTGGTAACTGCCGATAACGAAAAATGTTAAACGTTCAGCATGGTCGTCGAGCAAACAATGTGACGTATGTATCCGGGAAATGATTAACTTCTGGAAAACAGGATTAGATAAAATATGGAGAGATTACTTTAAAGTAATATCGATTGATATTGCATGGGCTTTCAAATAATTTGAAAAAGAGATAAGAAATGAGTAAATGAATGAGTGAATGAATACATGAATGAAGAGAGGAATGAATATGAAAAAGGCAAGACACAACGGGAACAAGAGAAGAGCAAAGAAAATTAGAAAAGATAAAGAAGTTATATATTAGATTACAAAATACAGTTACCTTTTCGATCTCGGTACATTTCCATCGTAAAAGAACGAAATTAACTAACAGATTGAAGGCCTAAAATATTGTTATCACTTCTTCGATTTGCTTTTGCTAAAAATAGTTTATGTAATTTTTTCCTGTTGTTTTATATCCAAGCAAAGTTTTTAAACTTATCTATTTTCTGTTTCAACTTAAAGCGCACATCTCCAACTCATCTATAATTAAAATATCTTAATATTATTTAAAATGCAGATGTTCCACTGGATTATTAGTCAGATCAGAGAATGTACCAAGTTTGTTTTGATATTACAGGATATATGACAGACAATATTCTTATCTGCGTTTGGAAAATAAATACAAATATCTTAAAAATAATCAGAACATACATCCCTCAAAATAACAATCAGAATATCTATTTTTAAAATCTTCTCATCATATATTCTCTTGCATAGAATACATATGAGCTCACGGTTACGTTAGCATTTCAATGTATCACGGCAATGACAAATTATTGATAAATCCTCCAGGAATATTAAAAGTGTCTCTTTCGTATTCATTGCATGTTGCGGATAAAACTAAATAATTACGTTCTTTATATATATACATAAGATTCTTCAGGTTATATACTAACATTTCATCACATGAGATAAAACAATCAAATAAAAGTGCATTTTATTCTAAAAGGGTTAGGTCATACTATTCTGAAAGTGAAAAGAACTCATTAATACTATATTGCCATATGAGACAGTTTTGGTGGACAGAAATTGTGGTGTAAGTTTGTCGTATGTGTTGTGTATGTGTGTGTGTGTGTGTGTGTGTGTGTGTGTGTGTGTGTGTATG
>NC_068993.1:41677861-41679032 GCF_001194135.2 Octopus bimaculoides | reverse complement strand
TGTGTGTGTGTGTGTGTGTGTGTGTGTCTGTGTATATATATGTGTGTGCGTGTGTGTGTGTGTATGTGTGTATGTATATATGTATATCTGTATATAGGAGTAGCTGTGTGGTAAGTAGCTTGCTCACCAACCACATGGCTCCGGGTTCAGTCACACTGCGTGGCACCTTGGGCAAGTGTCTTCTCCTATAACCTCAGGCCAACCAAAGCCTTGTGAATGGATTTGGTAGACGAAAACAGAAAGAAACCTGTCGTATATGTATATACTAGCAGTATAGCCCGGCGTTGCCTGGGATGAAGTTAGGATTATTAGGTGATCAAGCACAAGGCCCGAAATTTTGATAGAGGGGACCAGACGATTAGATCGACTTCAGAACGCAACTGGTACTTAATTCATCGACCCCGAAGGAATGAAAGGCAAAGTCGACCTCGGCAGAATTTGGACTCAGAACGTAAAAACAGACGAAATATGGCTAAGCATTTCGCCCGGTGTGCTAACGTTTCTGCCAGCACACCGCCTTATCTTTCTGCCATATTATAAAGTACAGTGAAATTATTCTCTAACCATTGTGCTAATAATGTTGATTCTTTATGCTAATAACGTTGATTTTCTTTCGTGTCCTTTAGCTCTATTTTTCTTGATAAGTAAAATGGACTGATCTGGCCCCGTCCTGTGATATATGCTTATAAATCCTAAAGTGTTGAACTGCAAAATGAACTCCAACGGAAGTTGATCTGAGAATATATATAATCCTTTCTACTACAGGCACAAGGCCTGAAATTCGTGGGGAGGGGTTAAGTCGATTACATCGATCCCAGTACTCAACTGGTACTTAATTTATCGACACCGAAAAGATGAAAGGTAATGTCGACCTCGACAGAATTTGAACTCAGAACGTAGCAACGGGAGAAATACCGCTAAGCATTTCGC
This sequence comes from Octopus bimaculoides, assembly GCF_001194135.2. Classification (NCBI taxonomy): domain Eukaryota; kingdom Metazoa; phylum Mollusca; class Cephalopoda; order Octopoda; family Octopodidae; genus Octopus; species Octopus bimaculoides. The sequence goes on along the minus strand of NC_068993.1, from coordinate 41,678,102 downwards.
ATGGCGTTCTAACGATTCTACCAACTCGTCGCCTTAAGGGAGTACAGAAAATAGAAAGTGAAAATTTCTCTTCGGTTTCTCACATTGTAACTGTATAACTTTGTAAAAGTAACAATTAAACAAGAACAAGGCAACAACAGCGTCCTCTCAACGATTAGCCAAAGATGATTTTTAAAATGAGAATATCTGAAATATACTCGATTGCTCTCACAAACAGCGCTCAAAAATTAAGTAAAAAAAA
>NC_068993.1:41675910-41677670 GCF_001194135.2 Octopus bimaculoides | reverse complement strand
AACAACTAAAGAAAGCACAGACGAATACACACATACTGGCACACACATGCACAGTGGCACACACACACACACACACACACACACACACACACAATCACACACAATCACACACACACACACATCCATACATGCCGGCATACAGACAGACAGACAGATAAATAGGCAGACAAACAGACATGTAAACATACATACATACAAACAGACAGACAGAACGACAGACAGACAAACAAACAGATAGATAGATAGATAGATAGATAGATAGATAGATAGACATATAGGTATGCATACAGGAAAATATAGATATATATGTGTGTGTATATATTTAAGCAACTATGCCTATGTCCGCACAAATGCACATATATATGTATGAGCGTGTAAATACATATGTATAGGTATTTACATACGTATAGCTTATATATTTATACACATCCTTTCATCCATTCATACATCCATCCATGAATACATACATGCATGCATACACGCACAAACACACACACTTACTCTCGCACACACATTGATACATACATACATACATACATACATACATACATACATACATACAGACAGACAGACAGACAGACAGACAGATATATAGATAGATAGATAGATAAATAGATAGATAGATAAATAGATAGATAGATAGATAGATAGATAGATAGATAGATATACAGAAATATATAGCTAAATATGTGCGTATGTATGTAAGCAAATTTGCATATGTCCGCACAAATACACATATACATACATATGTGCATATATGCGTATATCCATATACATATACATGTAGTTTATATAACTGTACATATCTTTTCCTCCTTCCATGAATACACACACACACACGCACACACACACACACACACACACACACACAAACACACAAACGCATATTTTGAGGGATAGGGTTGTAAATTTAATGGCGTTGATTTCATATTTTTCCTATGTACACAAATCAGCGACTGATATCTTTTAATAACTCTTCTAATTTATACACACACACACACACAGTTATATTTTATATACATGCGTTCTTTCTGGCACATTTGCTAGCGAACTCTATTTTTGAAGTCTTATTTGTAATCGATTTTTATATTAACAGACCATAAAATATCAGAGACCATTATCCATAAAAGTTCTCTTAGCATTAAATCTTCCCTTCAATAATTAGTGCAAGTAAATTTCCAGACATGCAACTTAGAATCCATTTGTCTAATAGTTATTCACAGATAAAAATCAACCGAAAATATCATAAAAATGTAAAATGTCCGTATTTATTCTGTGCAATTCCATTTCTTGTATCTACCAAAAATATTTTCATTATCACTAACATTAGCAGCTTTCATCTCCAGCTTCTTTTATTGGATTGAATCTCTGTAGTCAAGATTAATTTCTGAATAAGCCTAGGCAATGTGAATCCAGTGTGTAATAGGCTATACCATTATTAGGAAATATTCCGAATTCTTCGGTGTTTTTAATGGAAACAGAATAATTTATATCCATCATTATTTCAGTATACAGCACGTGTGCCCTGCGTTAATATTGATTAATAGCTTAGGTACCAGGCCATGCATTTGAGAGAAATATAAAGTCGATTGTATCGACAGAAGTATTTAACTCGTATTTAGTATTTCCCAGCCTCAGAAATATGAATGGCCAAACTTCCCTCTCGGTGGGATTTGAACATCGAATGTAAAGTCACGTAACTAAAATATCACTAAAGTATATATATATATATATATATATATATATATATATATATATAT
>NC_068993.1:41674561-41675153 GCF_001194135.2 Octopus bimaculoides | reverse complement strand
TATATATGTATGCATATATATATATATATATATGTATGCATATATATATGTATACATATGTATAAGTATCTAAAAAAAGCAAAACACATGAACAGCTTAATTCATCACTGTATGCGTTTATGTATTTTTATGCATGTATTTATAGATATATGTTTGTATATATGTGTATGTATGTAAGTCCAGAAATATATGAGTGTGTGTGTATATGTATGTGTGTATGTATGTACGTATGTATGTATATATAGATATATATGCATGTATTTGTTATACACTTCTGGAAACTGTCCAGCCGTAGTCACAATTACTTTCAAGCATGCTCAAGAGGTTAAGTGGCTCTCTTAAGACATAGGTTGAAATCTTACTGCTTGCAGTCCTAAGAACACACACACGCGCACAGACACACAGACACACAGACACACAGACACACACACACACACACACACACATACGCACACGTACACATCTACACACAAGCATACGCCAATATATACGTGTTTGTGTGTTTGGTAAGCGGTAAGATTTCAGCCTATACACATACACGCACAAACATATACGTATCTATGTATATATATATATATATATATATATATAT
>NC_068993.1:41671843-41674149 GCF_001194135.2 Octopus bimaculoides | reverse complement strand
TATATATATGTGTGTGTGTGTACATATATACCGTTCAAAATTATACAGAAAACAATAGACAATAAGATGAAAGAATAACAAAAAGTTGTATTAGTTTGACGGTCAGGAAAAATGGAAGACGTTTTCTGCAGGAAGGAATGAAGAGAGAAAGCTGATGGAGAGAAGAAAGAAAAATGAACAGAAACGGTTGAACACACACACACGCACATACACACACATAAGCACGCACTCGCGCGCGCACACACATACACACTCATACTCACACGCACATCTACGGGTGCACAAAGGAGTGACAATAGAAAGTGTACTCAATATAAGTAGTAGACTTTATGCAGCCATAGATCACGATTCACTCCGTCGTCACTCAGACTTTCTCTGTATGTCTTTTATTCTAGACAGCGAAAAGCTAAAAAAGAAAAAAAAATAACGAGAGAAAAAAAAGAAAAGCAAAAAGAACGAAAAACAAAAATAAGCAATGAGTGGACAGGGTATAGGGGTTAAGGAACCTGTAACAAATCACTTGAAATTCTTCGATTTCTATCGGTCAGCTTTAATCAGGTGATTATGTTTAGTTGGCGGAGTTGCAGCTCCAAAAGCATGAACTAGCTTCTTGTTAGAAATCATTGCTACACCTGACTTTTCACCGAAGACTGAGTCTTTGGTATGGTCTATGTCACATTACTGGTAACAAGATTAGTTTCTTTCTTTCAAGGCATTGTTGTTGTTACATAATATCATTTGCTTCTTTTGAAGGAATTGCTGTAGTTACGCTTGCTTTTGTTTTAAATGTTCGAATACGAAGTAGACAGTGAAAGCGAGAAGTGTTAACTGTTTTATCAACAACATATGTTCTTTAACAAAGATTAGGCTTCATATAATTTATTAATGTCACAGTATTTGTTTAACTCAGAAAACTACTGTAATATATGAACGAAATTCGTTAGGTTGTAAGTTACATTTGTCAAATGTTTCTTGCCTGTTTTATTATTTTAATTTCATTTAGTCTTCTTCGTTTCCAATACTACACCTGCTCTTTCAAAGTGAAAATCATTTACACACATCTCAAAGTGTTATATAGATGTTAATCTTAAGAAAACTAAATATTCACTGAATTGAGTCAAATCAGAAGCTTTAGTTCTCCTTCCAGTAATTTGTAACGCCAATAACACAAGTCTTTTTTTTGTGAACAGAGTAATTTCTTTCTTCGCTTTCAGTGTTTTCTTGTCTGGTATTTCAAAAGAACATAAAGAGCATCAATATTCACCTCTTTCCACTTAACAGCTTTTCAACATGCGTGTCTAACAATTAAACACGCACAGAAGGACATTTCTCAGTAAACATATCACGGTCTTCTGAAGAGAAATAAGCACTTTTAGTGTGTATTTCTTGGTCTTTCTTTGTCGAAATGTACTGAAAGACTACTGAATAACGAATCGAAATCCACAAGGTCATTCAACTATAAATACCTTCGGGTATTGAGTTCTTGGAGAAGAAACATATTGTTATCTCACCGGTAGTATGACACATAGATTAAATCTACCACATTCAATGATATGACGTGCAAATACTCATTCGGTGTTGAGAAATTTACAAAGAAATACAGAACATGTTAGACGGGAAATGCTATTAAAATAGAAAGGAATAATGACAAAGACTATAATTCTGACTGGTCGGTGAAATTATATTTTCGAATAGTCTAGATTAGTTTCGCCACTCTGGTTGTAAAGAAATTAAAATTACAAACCCTCTCATTATTTGTCGTTGAGTTAATGCTGTTATATTTTACATAACGCATGACGACATCATGCATAATGCAAGAACACTTACTATGTCTATATGAGATGTCAGTTCAAGTCTCACAGCGGCCGTCGACTTTTTTTTTTAATACAAAAACGATCTTTTCAAACTAAGATTTACAGCGTATAGCTTTATGCGCTTCGATATCTTCAGTTTCAAGAGAAGCATTACTTTACGCTCTCGAGAAAGTTTCTATAATTCCTACGACTTGAGCAATATATGATTTTCGCCAGTAAGATTAGTTTCTAAAACGGATAACAAATTTCGAAGGATTCCATTTGTCCAATGTTATAACGCTTGTCGGCCTTCGACTTTTTCTAACCAAGAGAATTTTCAACCCAATATTTACATATTGTGATCATACTATTTTTCATAGCTTTATGTATTTCGAGATACACTTTTCCAATAAGAAATATATATATACACCACCACCCCCTCCATCCACATCCATATCCTCACCTCCACCCTCATCCTAAATCTCCACACACCACCTCCACACCACACTATAC
>NC_068993.1:41670820-41671833 GCF_001194135.2 Octopus bimaculoides | reverse complement strand
TCCACACCACACTATACACCACCACACCACTCCACAACAACCTACACCACTCCACACATACAAGCACTGACCACTTCCCGCACCCACACCACACACCATCATCTGAACATCCGCACTCTGTCATCCACACACCCACGTATTACAGACGCACGTACACACATCCACCCATCAAAGTCACTAGCCCCTATCCACAAACACACACACATTCTCACATACAGATACGCACACGCACCTTTGTTTTGGGATCACCAATATTTCATTCTCTCTCCTTCTTTCTACCTCTCCTATCAAGCCATTTTTTCCCAACCAGTCGCCTTGCTTGATCGCTAAATCCACAAGTTTTATATTCTCTCTCGGATTATTTTCTCTTGTTCCTTTCTGCTGAAGAGCGTAGGCTCGAAACGTTAAAGATTCCTCACTTTCCCGAGCGTCAAACTAATATACCTGCTTGTTGTTCATACACCTGTCTTCCTCTTTTGATTTTCCTGTAAATTTCAACTATATATATATAATATAAATTGGACATGGGCGATCGTTGTATTCTTTCTTGTCTTGAGGTTCACAGCCAAACGGTTGGATGGATTCACGTGAAAAATGGCACACATATGGAGATGGGTACATAGATTGGAAGGCAGTTTGTATTTTCTTCCTAGCTCCCATAGTTACCGAGAAAATTGATTCTAATGGAATTCCCCTCTTTCTTCCGCCATTAAAACAAACTAGTTGCTAGCAACAAGGGGAGTACAGGATGACAGTCAGCCAAAGCCCTTCATATATACATACATACATACATACAAACATACAGAACCTCTCTCTCCTTCTCTCTATCAGTCATTCACACATTCACTCTACAAAAGTGAATTAAAAAAATTCAGTTAACTCTCTCTCGGCCATACATAGATACACACACACACTCTCTCTCTCTCTCACTCTCTCTCTCTATCTCTATCACTCTCTCTCTCACACACACACGCACATACACTCACACTCTCTCTATTTCTCTCTCTCTCTCT
>NC_068993.1:41668636-41669928 GCF_001194135.2 Octopus bimaculoides | reverse complement strand
ACACACACACACACACACAGCACATACACACATATACATACATACGACCTACTACTTCCAGATCCCATCGACCATATCCACTGACAAGACTTTGGTCAGTCCGAGGCTCTAGTAGAAGACACTTGCACAATGTGCCACGCAGTAAGACTGAACCCGGAACCATGTGATTGGGAAGCAAGGTTCTTACCGCACAGCTACGCCAGTAACTATATATAAAACAAAACAGGAGGTTGGAAAAAATATTGGTATCATTTATTCACCATTAAACGTTTTATTTGCTAATAGGTATCACAAAGCTGTACGTGTTGAAGAAACATGTAAGAGATTTCCTATTAGAAATTCTTCAGACAGGGAAGCAAATACTACAAAATTTACTTTCGGATGAAGCGTTTATATATAGTTAGCTATTAGGAGTAGTATAGAGAGTTAAGAGACAGAATAAAAGACAAATCAAGTAGTAAAGAGAAGAGAGCATTACATACATACAAACATACATGCATACATATATGTTGCGATGAGTAAATTGTCGCCATATTATACTTTCAATTATGGGCACAGCGGCTTAACTTCGCACGTCAGATGGAATCAATTTTTGAGGCAAATAATAACCTCATTTTGTTAATGAGTGATGAAGCTTATTTTCCTCTCACGGCATGGTGAATCATCAGAACTGTCGTTGTTGGGCTCTTGAAAATCCGAGAATACTGCATGAAAGCCAAAAAGTGATGGTCTGGTGAGCTGTTGGAAAAGCTGCCGTCATTAATGCATACTTGAAGACAATAATGGAAATCCAGTTATGAAATCCAAGCGTTACATAGAAATGATAAACAATATCTTTGTGCCTGGATTACGATGAAAACGTATGTCTATTCGACGTGTGTGATTTCAGCAGGATGGAGCGACGGCACACATAGCCAGAGCATCAATGGATTCTCTTCGCCTTCACTTCGGTGACCGCCTCATTTCCACGTTTGCTGACATTCCTTGGCCCCCTTCGTCCCCTGATTTCTCCATGTATGATTATTTCTTGTGGGGAAACGTCAAGTTATGTGTGTATGCGCATAAGCCCCATGCTGGACGATTTGAAGGCAGCTGTTCACGTGGAAGTCGTCCAAATCGAGTGGAGAGAGAGTGAGGGGGCCAACTTCCAAGAACGCCTTCAGAAATGCATCAGTGAAAACGGACACCACATGATGGATGTTGTTCTCCACACTTGATTTTGACAGATGTCAATTCAATATGAACACATTGATGTCAATAAAATTTATTTGCAGCTAAATTTAATGATTTTG
>NC_068993.1:41666684-41668141 GCF_001194135.2 Octopus bimaculoides | reverse complement strand
ATACGCTCACTTTTTGTTTTTGCACGTACGTTTTGTGTGCGTTACTCTTACTTCAAAGAAGTGGCAAAGCGAGAGAGAGAGAGGAGGACAGAGAGGAAGAAAGAGAGAGAGGAGGACAGAGAGGAAGAAAGAGAGAGAGGAGGACAGAGAGGAAGAAAGAGAGAGAGAGAGTGAGAATGAAAGGGAGAATGAGAGAGAAAGAGAGAGAGAGTGAAAGAGACAGTGAGTGGAGACAGCTTTCGTCTTGTGATTTTAAATGATTCACAGAGAACGTAAGAGAGAAAGAAAGATAGTGAGAGACAGGGAAAAAGTGAGAGGGAAAGAGAGAGGAAGTGAAAGAGACAGTGAGCGGTGACGGCGTTCGTTTCGTGTTTTTAAATGTTGATCATATCGCAAGAGAAGTAGATACCTAAATACATATACACATTATTAAATCAAAAGCGGGAGAGAAGAGGGGCACAAAGGAAGTGAAATAGAGAGAGAAAGTGAGAGAAACAGTAGATACATAAATCCAAAGAAAGGTTCATACATAGATGCATACACACAGCAAATATTAGATGTCAATTTCACTTTTCATTACCATACGAGAATAAAATTAACTCACAAATGGCTGAGTACTCCACAGACATACATAACATTAACGCAGTTCTCAGGGAAATTCAGCCTCACACAGAATATGACAAGGCTGGCTCCTTTGAATTACAGCTACAACCCGAGACATATATATATATATATATATGAATGTATTTGTATATGTGTATAGCTTAGGTTAGTTAAAACATGCTTGCAATAATAAGTGTCGCGTGGTGGAAATAAACACAATTACCAAACTCTCATTCATAAATCCATTTACTATTTCGTTCTTTTACATTTGAATTTGTACATTTAGGTTCTTTGAATATGTACGATGTATTTTAAGGTTAAATAGTAATTCCGTTTACGTTTGTGTAACAGATATTTTGGTCGGATCATAGTTATTGGTCTTACATTACTTTCTGTATTCTGTAACTGTCACAATATATTTTTCTAGGCCTGAATTTTTTGCGGGGAGGGGGCCAGTTAATTAGATCGACCCAGTACACAACTGATACTTAATTTATCGACCCCGAAGGACGAAAGGCAAAGTCGATCTCTACAGAATTTGAACTCAGAACGTTAAGACAGACGGTCATAATATACAAACATTTCTCATGGCACCAGTACACTGTTTATAGATGCTTACATTTTTTTATGTTTTCCGTGAATTTTTCACGGGTCCAGCTAGTATGAGATTATTTTAAATAACAGATGATTTTTTGTCAGATGGTATTTGATGTACCTGTATTTGTCTATGTTGTCTAAATGCATGCCATTGGCCCCTCTGAGTTATCTCTCTTTACTCATATACATACATACATACATACATACATACATACATACATTCATACATACGTTCATACATACATATATATATATAT
>NC_068993.1:41664405-41666503 GCF_001194135.2 Octopus bimaculoides | reverse complement strand
AGAGAGAGAGAGAGAGAGAGAGAGAGAGACAGGGGTAGAGGAAGAGTGAGAAATGATACCATCGTACATTATGTAAACTGTAACACAAAGAAGCAGACCTACAAATGATGAGATGGACTACATACAGATGTATAATTATATCTGTGTGCATTGAAGATTATATATTCTCCATACAGACATACGAAATGAGATCTTTCATATACTCATCTTTTAAATTCCTATAATGATTTCTTGTATGTTTATGTCATTATACACCAACCGTAATCGTTGAACGTAATTCTCCAAAATACTTCAAAATCCATTAAAATGTTCCTTCCTGGTTGCCAGCCTTTCTAATAAGTAAGAGTTCAACTAGAGACTAAATACTAATTCGGTTTTCCAATAAACAAGCTGTGTGATATATTTATACCTACCTTCAAGCGTCTAGTACATTGATCTTTTGCTTTTATCTAACAGCGAGGAAATATAATGTGGTCACCGAATTTTCAAGCAGAAAATTTGTTCGTTGCTGGTGGGTGTATTTCTTACAAAATGTGATAATTTTCTTCTTTCTTTTCTGGATTCTGTAGATATAATTCCGTTTATTATTGGTAGTCCCAGCTGGTACATTGCCCCAGACACCACTCACTGTGTTTCTAAATTGATACAGAACATTATATTATATACTATTGAATTTCTAGTTCTCTGCTAAACTGGTTATTAACACTTGACGCGTCAATGCTGCTATATTCTGAAAATTCTCCATCTATCCTTTCCTCATTGATGGAACTCAGGTTATGGTTTACGAACAACACTAGATGTCCAGGCGCTCTGCATCTCACTGTCAGCATCGGCGCTTTGTTTCGTTTTTCTTTTTTTAATGCTAGTTGAGATAATAGCTAATTACTTGAATGTATTCGAACACACAAGCACAGAAACACTTAGGAGCACACAACATTTAAAGACATATAAATTCTCAGAAACGCAGTCATACGAATACATGTACAACCAAGCTCTATGTCTCGTGTGTGTGTGTGTGTGTGTGTGTGTGTGTGTGCGCGTGTGTGTGTGTGTGTGGGTGTGTGTGTGTGTGTGTGTGTGTGTGTGTGTGTGTGTGTGTGTGCGTGTGTGTGTGTGTGTGTGTGTGTGTGTGCGTGTGCGCGCGCGCACATCACTATGTGGCAAGCTTGACAAGGTTACTAGAGGTGCTTCGGAGCAAAGTATGACTCATAGGTTTACAGAGTGTAGAATTCAAAACTTAATAAATCGACAAAATAAACCACTAAATCCCTTCCCTTATTCTTTTTACTACTCTCTCTCTCTCTCTCTCTCTCTCACACACACACACACTTGTGTGTATGTGTGTGTGTGTTCGTGTGTGTGTTTATTTGTATGCATTTATTGCTCCAGCGAGTGATCGAATTCTGAAAAGCATACAATTAGCAATCACGTCATAAATTACTTGAGAGTCAACAAGGAAACCTACATCAATAATGAAATGAATGTTAGACAATTGCGGAAATTCAACTCAGTAATAGAAAATAGAATGATGACGCATGTAGGTTTTAATTTGCTTAATTTCATCTAAAGATGATATTCAATGTTAATAACTAATGGTAGATTTAATTATCTATCTTGAAATGGAATGAGTAGTAGCAATGAAAAATACCTCTTTACATTAATAGTTGTTGTTTTGTTTAAGATGAAGACTAAGGAAAGACTATTTCTAATAGGAATTCATAACAATGTAAGATGATCTTGCAAAAGAAAATTGACATTTGTAAATTATTGATATAATGGATGATTATGAAGAAGTAAGTTCATGCTACTATAAAGGAGAGAGAAAGAATCTTTCATATTTTTCCAAGCGCCTCTGAGATCTATATACGCTTGAGGCACGTAAGTTGTACAAAATTGTACATAAGGAATGATTTCTTTTTTATACAAGATATTGCATTCACTTCTACTTCTACTGGGAGATATTTTTACAGAGAAACTTAACATGTAGTTATTATTATTGAAGAGTTGAAGGCGGCCAGCTGGCAGAATCGTTACCACGCCGGGCGAAATGCTCAGCGCTATTTTGTCTGACGGGTTGTGCCTTTAGTAGAAAGGATTA
>NC_068993.1:41660500-41663765 GCF_001194135.2 Octopus bimaculoides | reverse complement strand
GAGAGAGAGAGAGAGAGAGAGAGTAGTGGTACAACAAAGCACCAATGTTTACCGGTAATAACTGTTGATACATTCACGATGCTATAGTAAAGCTTCAAAGCTTCAAAGCTTCATCTGGCAAAGACGTGTGAGGGCAGCAAACATAAAAAAATGTTGTCTTACCTCTAGGAAGAGCATTATGAAAATAGACAACCAGAATCGGATAATCCAGTACCTAGGTTTCGAACTCTTCAGAAACGTCTATCATCGTATATTTGATTAGTCTTCATCAGCTGGATTTACCTGGACAACATCTCAAATGTTGCTACATCAATACCAGTATACTCGCCTGAACGCTTAGCTGTTAACAGACCAAGAGCAGTGAAACCATTAGTAGCCTTGTTGTTGTTGTTTGTTCCTTCTCGAGCCATGCATGGCTCATAAGGGTCGGTTTTCTGGTTTTATTGGCGTATAGGTCCCCCGCTTGGACGAGACGCGAGTCCGTCGCAATTAGTAGCTTAAATACGCAAATAAACAAATTTTCTCCACCAACGTGATGTTGAGCACTCATCCTCATTGTTCGACATTTACACACACATACACACACACTCACACACATACACACACGCACAACACACGCGCACACACATATACATAAACACACACACATATACACACACATATACACACTACATAGTATTGTAGACAGTTTTATCTAAAAAACATTTCACTCACAACACTAAGACGCCCCAAATGTCAAACAACAGGATTGGAACCAAGACCATCTCATACACATACATATGTATATAAATATACGCATAAACATACAGTTATATATATGTATGTCATTGTATACTGGTTTCAAATTTTAGCACAAGACCAGCAATTTCGGGTAGTGGGTAAGTCGATTATTTCGACCCCAGTGCTCAACTGCTACTTATCGACTGCGAAATGATGAAAGTCAAAATCGACCTATGCGCAATTTGAACTCAGACCGTTAAGACGGCCAAAATGTCGGTAAGTATTTCGCTCGGCCTGCTAAAATCTGCCAGCTCATCTCTCTCTCATGTCATTGTATATTAATATCAATATTAAGGTGGTGAAAGGCACCTTGTGCTAATATTTCATACCAATATTATATGTTAAAAGTCATTTTGCTTCATTTTGTGTCAAATTTATGTTTCTGTGTGTTTATTATGTGGGCGTCTGTGCTTGTGTGCGATTAGTCCATGTTTTTGTACCATAATGTTTGAATATTATTGCTGTCCTTGTGGCCAATAAAGAAAATCATTGTAATTATCAACATAATGATTATTATCTTTGATACCCTATGATATTGCTATTATAATTTAAGAACCATAAATAACCATTATTGCACTAAACACCAAATAGTAACTGTATAAAGCCAGCATTATGATTGTCTATTAACTATTAAGTCGATAACCATCCGTCAATCAGTCATTTTTATTGTTACTTTTGTTAAGTTTAATTGATGGTTAAAACATCAAGTGAGAGAAAACAAATTTAGAAAATGTAATTTTCTTTGATTTATGGTTTTTGGTCCAAGGTTCAGAAAAATTTAGCGATTTTTTTTTTAGGCCATATTTTTTTCTTTCTTTCATCTAAAGTATATCTGATGATTATGACATCTGAATATTCTGGAAGTTAATTTACGTGGAAATTGAGTTTAAATTGCAAATAAAAACATGCTTGGTAATTAATGCAAAAATATTTCATATTTTTTTTTGCATATTTAATCGAAAATTAAAATTTAGATTTAGCTTCACTGCTGCTACAGCGCTGTGAAATTCCGCTAGTGGAATTTCACAGCACAGTAGCAGTGGATCTGCTGTGGAGCAGTGTCAGCGACCAGGTCGCAGACAGTGCGACGAAAGTTTTGATACCAAGTAATAATTGGTTAACTGAAGATCACAGCTTCCATGTGTTTTTCAATGGCTAAAATGAGTCAATGCTTTAGTTTTAACTCACGCTCTCGGATCAAAACACTTGCCAGACAAGTATAACTCTTAAAAGACCAAATAGTTTCAATCTGAAGAAGATAATAACCATGCAATAACTTCATAAACTTATATTGTTCTACTGAAACTGCATATATGGAAGACTATAACACATTTTTGACAGTGTATACCCTCCGGGATTTCATAATAACCACCTTCCATTCCAATATTGTGTTATATACGCTACTCTATTGTTGTTCACATGATATATATAATATCTGCAAAATCTCATAAAATAGGCTTGCAAGAGTTAATTTCCAACATTGTAATGTGGAATCTATGACAATCTGTGTATTTAAGTGTATTGATAACAGTTAGAGGCAGTTAACTACCGGACTGCTTTGGAAAAGCATTCGTTAGTTACGTTCCACAGATACAAAACGAGCCTAATGTCTCACATTGAAATTAATTTCGTACAACTTAATATTATTCTTATTCTGTTTAGTAAACAGTGGCTTATAAAAATTCGATTAGTTTAATTAATCCTTTCTATGTAAAAGTAATATAATTCCATTTCTTCAATCTAGCACGCCCTACTCAAGGGTCATAACGTAGCATGCGATCTATTGACAAACTATTTTCTTCGCTTACATAGATACAATAAGAGCTTCGCCATTGTTTAATTAATCTTATCAAAAGAGTTACACGACGCAAAAGAAAAGGGTGCATTTCTCTGAGATAAAATTACCAGTAATCCTTGTCTGCGAGAAGCTCACGATTCCTGGCTAGTGAGTCCAATAGATACAATCGATTGGAAATGCCAACTAATCTCCTAGCATTGACTAATCTAAATTTTGTGAAAGATGTCAACACTTCAGTAGACACGGCATTTATTGCTGATAGCGTATTCTATACAAATACTTCCTTAAGTTTATTGATTTCTTCATAATCATGCCTCTTTCTACACTGATGCCACAGTCGCACATACTCATCGCAGCTTTGTCTATATATTTCTCTGTCTTTCCATCTGTATAAGGACATACATAATGTCTGCTTCTGATCACAAAAGCATCCTTTTACCATGGTTATACATAGATACGTTGAGTATGCTAGCTGAATAGACAAACAACTATAAATCCAGACATACGTACATCCATACACATATATCTATCTATCTATCTATCTATCTATCTATCTATCTATCTATCTATCTATCTATCTATCATTATTAATCATAGGGCAGCAAAATAAATTTTAGAAATTTAATTTACCACCAGTGGTCCAGCGAGAATAAAAAAATAGTCAATAGACTACATATATATTATTCA
>NC_068993.1:41657510-41659471 GCF_001194135.2 Octopus bimaculoides | reverse complement strand
AACTAATGCTCAACTGGTACTTTTTTATCGACTCCCCCCACCCCGAAAGGATGAAAGGCAAAGTTAACTTGTATCACCTAATGTTTCTCGCTCTCTCTCCATATATATATATATATATATATATATATTTATACGTCTATGTATGTGTGTGTATGTGTGTATTTGTCTAATCATGTGTGTGAGTGTGTGTTTATTTGTTTGTGTGTGTATGTGTGTGTGCGTGTGTGCGCACGCATGTTTGATCTCGCATTCAATGTTTATATGTTTATGTTGTTTTCCTGTACACGTGTAAAAAATTAGTGCTTATATACAAATTCAATTTCTATAAACCGATGCATTTAACTGCATCAGCAGTTTTAATGCACCGCTTTATCTAAATCATTATAAAGGATTAATTCAATGTCTAAATGAATACAAATGCATCTTCACATGAATTTGTTTTTCTTTTTCACTTATTTCAAACATTAGACCGTTGCCATGGTAAGGCATCGCTGCGAAAGATTTAGTCCAATAAATCGATACCAGTATTTTCTTTATTAAAAGTCCGGTACTTATTCTATAAATTTCTTATTCTATCAATTTCTTTCACAGAACTGCTCAGTTACGGGGACGTTAACAAACCAGTACCAAATGGGGTGACAAACAACAGAAAGACATTCGAACACACGTACACACGTACACACGTACACACACAAACATACACAAGCGCACGCACACACACACACACACACACACACACACACACACACACACATACACACACATGTATATACAAGTTGGTTGGCTCGAGACTAGAGCAGAAGGTACTTGCCGATGGTGACGCATAGTGGGGCTGAAACCGAAACCACGTGATTGTAAATTGAGCTTTTAAACCGCACAGCTTTTGTATATTATTATTTATTCGCTTACATTTACCTTCACGAAATACCACTTATAAAAATATTACCATTGAGGAGATCTGATAAGTGCTATCTTATTGACATTCTTATAAAAAATTGGTTAGGCTTTCCGCTTAGTGAACTTGGTTTCTTGGCCATTTCAAATATCAACATTAACAGAATTGTATTATTGACCAACGAGAAATCAAAGATTTCATTGACGTAGTAGTAGAAAACTGAGACATATATTTATAAATTAAACACTCAACAACCGAGTCAGTATTCCGTCACACAGTGTTAGAAATCTGTAACTTCAAAACGGAAGAGATTATGAAAGATCCTTCAAGTTTTAAAGATAGATCGAAAGAAAAGAACAATCTGTGAGAGTAAGTTTATGTTTGAATTCATCATAAATTGGACATCTTCAATGTATCTTGTCATGGATGTCTACAGAACTAAGAAGAATATATCCCTAGATGTATGAACAATATTCTATAAAAGCTTGACCTGTAACCACGAGAGATCGATACAAAATGACTAATATAGGAATGATTTATCGCAGAAAATATTTCATAAGCTGTGCGCGACATAGCACGGAAAGAAGTAATAAATATCATATTATACTTCTAGTTCCCTACCATATAGATGAATATATGAAATGTATCTTATCTAGATATTCTTATTCCATAACTAATGCAGTAGATAGCTGTTACAAATATTGTTAATTCTAAGCTGTTCCACGTGTTCATAGTTTTGTAATAAATATGATCATAAAAAAGAAATATATTCTCTCCGAGGTTGTCAGATATTTAGCACAAAGTAATAATAATAATATTAGTTGTTATTTGTTCTTTTTAAGAGGCGATCACGGTTTCAAATATTGTTTAGAATAATCATAGGTTTACAGTGATAGCGCCGTAAAACAGAAGGGGAAATATTTCGTTCTTGAACTGATAGCTTTGTTAACTATGTTAATTACAACACTATACAACGCTAAGAAGACCACCGCCTATACAATGGTTATAATACAAAATCCATGCATACGTCTCACACACACACACACACACACAAACACACACACAC
>NC_068993.1:41654411-41655956 GCF_001194135.2 Octopus bimaculoides | reverse complement strand
ATGTCTGTATGCAGCAGTGGTGCTACACAGAGTCTACTTTCACTTCAGATAGGTAAGCTATACAATTACTACCTCGAAGAATAAATAAATAAATAAATAAATAAAGAAAGAAAGAAAGAAAGAAAGAAAGAAGCAAAAATATGTAAACGTTTGGCCAACCTTTCAGGAGAACAGATAACTACATATTCAAAAGTATTGCTCATATATCAGAGACTGCATACATAATACATATAGATTCTATAACGGATCCAAAGAAAATGAAAAGCGCCAAGCTATAGATAAGTGTTCACACATTACCATTTTACAAATACTGTTATGTTGTTTCTTTGTGTTTCTCTGTTTCAACTACAACTGTCTTTACACTGCTCCCCAGATAAAAACCTTTTGACTTTTCTCATTATCTTATTCCTGCCATTGTTCAGCATTCTAAACTAAAAGTTATCACTACACGGTCCCCTCTTCCTTTCTCCGTCTGTCTGCATCTCTCTCTCTCTGTCTCTCTGTCTCTCTGTCTGTCTCTCTCTCTCTCTCTTTCTCTCTCTATCTCTCTCATACACACACATACACACACATCCACTCTCTCTCTCTCTCTCTCTCTCTCACTCTTACACACATCCACTCTCTCTCTCTCACTCTCACACACATCCACTCTCTCTCTCTCTCTCACTCTCACACACATCCACTCTCTCACTCACTCTCCCACGCATCCACACTCTCTCTCATACACGCGCACGCTCTCCCTCTCTTTTTCTCTCTTGCTCTCTCACTCTCTCTCACACACACACACTCTCTCTTTCTCACACATACGCACACAGACACAGACACACACATATGAACATACACGCACACACACACGCACAGACACATTCACACATTCTCTTTCTCTATCACTCTATCTCTCTCCCTCTTCCTCTCTCCCTTTCTCCCCGTCTCTCTCTCTCTCTCTCTCTCCCATTCTCTCTCCAATTCTCTCTCCAATTCTCTCTCTCTCTCTCTTTCTGGATCTATCTTTCTCGCTACGGTACTCGCTTCAATGGTTACGGTGATTTATATCGATTTCAGTACGTTTGTTTCCCTGGTTCTTACTCTATCGATCGCATTTAGTAAAATAATAAGGTCTTATTGGGTGTAAGGAGATGCAACTCGGATGGAACAAATACCACAGGATGTTTTTTGTTGGACACACCGAAATACCACCAATAGAAACCCAACTCACACGCACTAATACCCCCCCACACACACACATACACACATATATGTACAGTATATGTGTTTGTGTGTGCGCGCGCATGAGTGTGTGGACGCATGGCCAAGTGGTTTGGGTGTTGTAGTTACCATCGCAAGATAGTGGTTTCAATTCCTTGACCGGATGGCAAACCACTTAATCTCACGTTGCTCTGCGATCACTTCCACACATGACGTATGACATGCTGTGCCTCCATCACACCAGGCAACATCGTTTCGATGGAGGGGTTGCTAATGTACACCACACGCATATATATATATATATATATATATATATAAATATATATATATATATATATA
>NC_068993.1:41653393-41654135 GCF_001194135.2 Octopus bimaculoides | reverse complement strand
ATATATATATATATAATATCTAGGGTTCGTGTGTAGGAAGAAAGTTAGCTTCAAGCAATCCATAGTAAATATAAAAAAAACACCTTTCAGGGACAAATAGTGGTTTATTGAAACGGAAGGTTATAGATTTTTTTTTCGTATCGAAGTATGATAAACTGAAAAATGTTATTTTTATATTTCACGGTAGGCGACCAGGGTTGCCGGGTTTGCTAATAAGAATACAAGAGTTAAGGAATGGAGTAGATAAGATCCGGGCTACATATGTTTGATAGCGAGTGGAACTTCAAAAGTGATAAATATCTAAGCGAGATGTATACCGCAGGCTATTCTTCAGGCGAAGGCTGTCTTGATTAAGTGAAAGTTTACATTGTCGCAAGGAGGTGCATGTTAACACATGGAAGATTCAATCATTTAATCAAAATATCCTTCGCCTGAAGAGTAGCCTACGGTATACACGTCACTTGGATATTTACCACTTTTGGGGTTCCGTTCGCTATGAAACATGAAGCGCGGATTTATCTATTCCATCCCTTAACTCTTGTATGTATGTATGTATGAATGTATCTAGTTTTGAAACGTAATACCGAGCGCTCACGATACTTTTTGGTACAATTCCTGTATACAATATTTCATTCTGAAGAAAACAATCAACTCCAGACTAGAGTAGAAAGTTTCCGCACTCTAACATACAACCCATATCCAAGGGACTACATCATAACCGCACATGTCATATGCTTATATA
>NC_068993.1:41647754-41653293 GCF_001194135.2 Octopus bimaculoides | reverse complement strand
ATACACATAGATATGAAACGTACATGTACAGTGCCTCTTGTATTATATTGTATACATATTGCATTGCGATAGGAAAGGAAGATCGAGTGTAGAAATCACCCTGCATATTGAACTCAACAATCTGGAATATGCGTGTGCATGCTTTTCTCTGTATGCTCGCACGCATGTGCGTGTATGTGTGCATGTGTGTTTCTCAGTGTGCTCGCACGCATGTGCATGCGTGTGTGTGTGAGAGAGAGAGAGAGAGAGAGAGAGAGTGTGTGTGTGTGTGTGTGTGTGTGTGTGTGAGAGAGAGAGAGAGAGAGAGAGAGAGAGAGAGAGCGAGCGAAGGCGTCTATCTGTAAAGATGTAAAATGCAAGATGCGAAACGTAGAAGTCTATTAGCTAATCAAGTCCCAAAAAAATCTAGATATTTTAACTTTCATCGTGTCATTAAAATTTGCTTGAAGAAATTAGGTAATATGTCTGCATTTGTTGCGAAGATCTGACCTGTTGTCTTAATAACTTTTAGGCGTCGTAAATTTATATATAATGCAAAAGTCTTATTCGTGATACAGAGGCTGCACATCTTGGAGCTGTTGGTGTATGTTTTTGTTTTGGTTTCCTTGTCTTTCAATTTCCATATATTATAGTTTGAAAGGGCCATGACGTTTCTCTTTTCTTCGTCTTGGAAAGATGAAGTATTATTGTAATATTAGATTTTCAATTTTCTCCTCAAGATTAATAGTCTTTGAATAACGAAACTACACAATTTATCATACACGTTGAAGAACATCGCAATACTAACAATCTATCATTACATGAAGTTGTCAAACGAAGGAAGTGGATTATTATTTCTACGATACCAACGGAAAGGAGTTACCAACCATGAATAGTTTAGATATAAGAACATGCAATTGGCTACCACGCATTAATGATCGTGAAAAAAGTCCCTCTGATTTTGAAGTATTGGAAATGACTATTAAAGTAAAGATTTCTAAGTGCTATAGTATTGTCCAACATAAGCTAAATCCTAGCATTATAAACGTTAAAAAATCTACACTTTCCGATAAATTTAAAAAAAAACATGTGAATTAGATAAGGACATTTATACCAAGCAGTTATATAATTCTTCCTAATTTTTGCAAAAAGTCAACGACTGCATCCATCTAATTTCTTAACTAGACTTATTTCATCGACTCCGAAATGATGAAACGCACACTCGACCGTAGAGGAACTTGAACTTAGAACATAATGAGTCGGAAGAATTGTCACTAAGCATTTCGACCAACATGCTAACGATTTTCACAGCTCACAGCTATAAACTCCTATATAATAATACCAAACAATATCACACAAAACTATTGGAAAGTCAATAATGATAGCAAAAGGAAGCCAAAGATATTAAAACGAAATTAAAACTAGACGGACGTATATAATGTTTAGCCAAGTGAGAAGCTTGTACCATGTGAAAAGATTACAAAGTGAACTCCAATTTCAGTCCAAAAGGTAGATTAACAAACGAAGCCAAGAATGAAATCAGATTAGTAAATGCATTTTCCATATTATATTGTCAAAATCCGGAAAGCTCCAAATTTCGTGAATCAATGGATTATATCACCAGCATAGTTCAACAGTATTGGCAACGAAAGTAATTGTAGGCTTACTAATTCAATATTTTGAGCGTTACCTTCCAATTCCCAAATCATTGCTGCTCAGCGTTTTAGTGGCTACCATGAAGTACTGTACTTTCAAAGATAACAGAAATGAGGATGTATGCATGAATAAGTTTGGCTTTTGTATTTGAAACAAATAATTGCTCTATCATATGACACGCTAAATATAAAAAAAATTTTGCAAAGGGCACAGAGTGCCGTACATTGAGATGATGGGTCAGAACCATTGCATCATTTCAGCTGTAAAAATTGGATAAATGCAAGAACGATTTGACTGTACATTGGACGGCTTTAGAACTAAAACATCCACGATTATGAACAATGCAAATTCTTTAGATGTTACTCCGAATTTAGAGATAATTAGATTGCAAAGAGAACGAAAAACTTTCCCTGACTGGGGTTCGGGCTAAATTTGACGTATTGCATCAAAGGAAAAGAAAACACGATATCCCTACAAAAAATAAAAGATGTTTTTAAAAAGACAAATAGAAATCAAATAGATTATAGCTGGGAAATAACAGTCTACTTACTGTTTACTTTTACCACGGCCACAAGCCGGTTCCGGAACCTGACACATGCGTTCTTCACAACATCCTAGGGAAGATCTTCCAATGCCTCATTCATCTTGGCCATCAGCACAACCTTAGACTTGAAGGCAGGTCGGTTTGTCTGTTTCTTAACCGCACCTCATATAGTAAACCATGGGATAATAAGTAAACCGGAAATTTGGGCTGATAAAGTCGTAGAAATTCTCTGACAATCACTTCTTAGTCTTTGTAGAGATATGGCAAAGAGCCGTATCCTCCTGCCACATATATGGCCTTCCAGCAGCATTCCTCTCCAACCAGATTTTGAACTCGGTCTGCAGTAGCTTCACATAGCCGCTTGAATTGAGCTTCATGTCACCCTCACTGAAGTCACAATCAAAGACCATCACAGTTTGGGATAAATTTGTTTTCACGATATGTAGCTCATGGCATGGGCTGTACGCAAGTCACCTGTTTTGCGGGGAGTTGTACATCTATTCCAGGCAGAAATTCTTTTCATCTAAGAAGGACCAGATCATCCCCAGCTCAACAAGATGCCTTGACCAGTTCAAGAGCTTGTTTGCCTTCATAAAATGGTTCTTGTGAAAGAAGTTAGTGATACCCCAATTGTTCTAAATTAGTTCACGTCTTTTTCCACCCTTAGCAATGTAGAAGTATGGTAATTGATGCAAAACCTAGCTGAGAGAATTCCGATTAATTCTTAAAACAGTAAATATCACATTTGTGTCTTAATTGCCAAAAATACTTGCGAAGTACAGCAGTGTTTTCACTGTATAAACCACTATGCTTGTGCAGATGGATTTTGAACATGTGCTATACAGGGGCTATGGACATCGATGATATATTGACAATGGAGACATCGACAAGGTTATACAATTCCTTTTTTCTAGGGATTTCACCAAGACTCTATTCTCTGGTAATTGCATATCGGATCTTTTCACTTCACGTTTGTTTGCGATATGTTTATATCAGAATTAGTACATAGAATCATTGAAACAAAATACCCTAAAGCACGCTCTTTCACACAAAATTAATATTGAGTAAAAGGTAATAAATTTATCCTCTGGCAATGAGAAAGAAACAGACCTTTTTCACGATCGGTAACAGAGATGTGCATCTGTATGTATGAGTCCCCTTTTGTGTTCTTCCTCTATGCCTATGTGTTGTGTGTGTTTTCTTTCTCTATGTTAGTCACATTTGGCAGATGTTCTACTTCACATTCAAACAAACACACATATGAGTGTGTGTATGTGTGCGTGTATGTCAGTGTGTCTGTGTCCGGGAGGGGGTTTGTGTGTATGTCTGTGTGTATATATTTAGTGACAGTACAGTGCCAATCTCAAAGCCATTATGCTCCGACCGTTAGTAATAAGCTATCAACTAATATTTCCTATACATTCTAATGGGAGTTATAATCAATAAGCTTAACAACATAGGTCAGAACCACTTTATTTGTTTTGCCTCGGAAAATTATAGCTGAAACATCACAGACCTAAACAAATATCACCAAAATGAAGGACTGCCAACATATTAACTCCAAATTAAGCTCATCGATAAAACAGACACTAATGTCTCCGATAAGAATTCAATCTCTGTTTCTGATTTTATTTTTGAAGATTCTTTCTGCTGTTATTTTTTTCCTTGAAATTGTCGCCACATGATTACATTTGTAATAGAAATGAAAATATTTCTGGGACCAAATCGAAATTATTGATTCTGTATATTGGCATGATTGTAGTACGCGCTTAGGTTTATTGAATCAATTCGGTATATCAGTAGTTGATTAGTAATCACGGTAGGGGATTAGCAGAGTCGGGTGAGTGTTGGACGGAATGCCTCGCGGTATATATCGGTGATTCTTTGCACTTTGAGTTCAAATTTCACCGGGGTCAACTACTTTGTCCTTCATCATTTCGCAGTCGATGAAAATAAGAAACTATCCAGAACAGTATCATTGAAAGTTTGACTCGATGTCTTGCGGTATTTGTTTTGGCTTCTGCATCACGAGTTCAAATACCAGTATGTTCTACCTGGGTGGTAGACTTAATCCTTCATCTGCTACTTTTGGTAGTTTAAGTGGCATCCACTTTGTTGTGAGTATCAGGGCCAAGTTTCTGGTTTGAGGATATCTTCCGCCTACACTGTTCTCAATATCGGTGACCTGTAAAGCCTCATCAGTGCTGACTTTCGACTAAAAAATAATAATAATATGATTTAAATCTTAGCAGACAGAAAAGATGGTTACCTTCCTTGGTGAAATTTGAAATCAGAATATAAAGGTATTGAACTGGAATCAAAAAACATTTACTCCAGAGCACTAAAGCTTTCTGTGATTCAATTGACATTTTGTTCAGAAATATTAGGTACGTTGATTGGTTAAAATAACAGAGGTTCCAAAATACAGCTCACAGAAGCTTTGATATGCTTTTCTGTAGTCTTAGATTAATTTTGAGTCTTTCAACATTAGAAACCCTCGCCCAGTTGATTCAGCTACAGTCGATCAAGTCTCAGCTTGCATCTCAATAGCAGCGAAGAACCGGTCAGCTTTTTATAACGAAATAGTGGTCTGTTCTTGAGCGTCAATGGTGGAATTTATTCCCCCATTCTTCTTTGCTACTCCAGTCAGTGAAGGAACCAAAAGAAACAGACTATAATGGCGTAATAATGACTTCAAAATAACATTATTATATTTCTTGAAAATCGCAGCAGACATGCGCAGAATCAAAGGCATGTGGTATATGATTTCTCGGCATAGCATTGGAGCACTAATTTAGTGCTGGATCTTTAGTAGCATCAAAGTACTGGGCTTCTAGTCAGGCTACAGTACTCTCAAAGATATCTTCATAATTGCGTATTGAGTCCTGTTAGATGTTAAGTCGATGACCTAATTTCAAGGAAATGTACCTAACGAATACCAGTCTTCTTTGAATTATTCAAATTCTGCTCGAAGGTGAGAATTATGAGACATTTATCAACATTGGAAACTGAATTCTGGTATAATAACATACATTTTTGTAATACAGATTTGGGGTATTAATGCCAATAAGAATAGTTTGTCCATCGATCTCATAATTCATATATTTATATAATAAAAAATAACTTATTTTACCGATGAAAAATATTCTTGATTTGCTCCGCAAAACTTTAACAAGGGGAGGTTTATGTTCAATAAAGCAGAATTTATGTTTTTTATTCGTTTGTATCCACCAAAGAGATTTAAATTAAAAATTTAGTACACTTCCAAAACACTACACACACACACACACACACGCACACACCCACTCACACACATGTATATACATGTATGTATATATATATATATATATATATATATAT